>NC_058135.1:189204497-189227557 GCF_016433145.1 Gracilinanus agilis | reverse complement strand
AATAAGCACATGAGAAAGTGTTCTAAATCTCTAATAATTAGAGAAATGCAAATCAAAACAACTCTGAGGTATCACCTCACACCTAGCAGATTGGCTAAAATGAAAGAAGGGGAGAGTAATGAATGCTGGAGGGGATGTGGCAAAATCGGGACATTAATGCATTACTGGGTGGAGTTGTGAACTGATCCAACCATTCTGCTTGGCAATTTAGAACTATGCTTAAAGGGCTATAAAAAAATGCCTGCCCTTTGATCCAGCCATACCATTATTGGGTTTGTACCCCAAAGAGATCATAAATAAACAGACTTGTACAAAAATATTTATAGCTGTGCTTTTTGTTGTGGCAAAAAACTGGAAAAGGAGGGTATGCCCTTCAATTGGGGAATGGCTGAACAAATTGTGGTATATGCTGGTGATGGAATACTATTGTGCTAAAAGGAATAGTAAACTGGAGGAGTTCCAGGTGAACTGGAAAGACCTCCAGGAATTGATGCAGAGTGAAAGGAGCAGAGCCAGAAGAACATTGTACACAGAGACTGATATACTATGGTAAAATAGAATGTAATGGACTTCTGTACCAGCAGCAATGCAACAACACAGGACAGCTCTGAGGGATTTATGGAAAAGAACGCTGCCCACATTCAGAGGAAGGACTGCAGGAGAGGAAACATATAAGAAAAACAACTGCTTGAACACATGTGTTGGGGTGGACATGATTGGGGATGTAGACCCAAAAATACCACACCAATGCAACTATCAACAATTTGGAAATAGGTCTTGATCAATGACACATGATAAAACCAGTGGAAATGTGCATCGGCCATGGGTGGGGGGGGTACAGGGGGTAAAGGGGAAAGTAGGAGCATGAATCATGTAACCATGTTTAAAAAGAATAATAATAAATGTTAAAAAAAAAGAAAAAAAATACCTGGTTCTTGAGGATGAAATAGATGGATTTTTACTGGCAGAAAACTAGAGAGAGAAACATTTTAGGTATAGGAAAGCCTCTAAAGCCTTGCATTAAAATATTAATTTCAATCAAATTAAGGAAACATATTTATTCCTTACAAGATAGTGCACTAGGTGATGAGGATGCAAAGACAAAATACCTAAAGTTTTAAACATTGTGAAGATATTAATATTTTTCTTGAGAGAGTGGTATGATAATTTCATTACAGAAAGATTAATATAACAATGATCTGCAGGCTGTATTGTCCAGAAAAGACATTTAAGAGAAAAAAGAACACAGTAATCTATAGCAGTATCCCATATGGAAGTGATAAGTTCTTATCTTAACAATTTAAGACTCAAGAACTAGTGTTAATGAATGCCTACAGTCAACAATTTAATCTCCCTTAAAAGAATCTTTCATAATTTCTGGTCCTTGACTCTCCATGCCTATCAGTTTAGTTCACTGACCCTTTCCCTCTACATAGCTCTCACTTCTTCTACCAGCATCAGTCATGCTTCTACTTTGCCAAAACAATTAAGTTTGGGAAAAGTAGACTCAGTATTCTTCATTTCATATCATCATAGACTCTTGGAGTTGGAAGGGACCTCATTGATGCTGAAACCTACTATTCCCTTTAAGTAAGGAGAATTTTCTCCCTTTAACATCTGTCACATGGTAGACTCTGCCCTTTTCTTATACTTGTCCCTTAGAATGCCTCATGTCCTTCAAAATTCAGCTCAAACACAATTTGTTTCTTTAAACGAAGGTGGTATAATGAATAGAGTGCTGGGCTGGAGTCAGGACAACTTGAATACAAATCTGGTCTCAGATACTTACTAGCTGTGTAACCCAGGCCTAGTCACTTAACGTTTGTCTGCCCCCAAATTCCTTGAAATGTAAATTGGAGTAAACAAGAATATTTTTAAGGATGAAATGAGGCAATATTTGGAAAGCATTTAGCAGAATATCTAATACATAATAGATACATAATAATACTTGCTTTGCCTTCCTCCACCTCCTCTTCCTTTCTTACTTCCTCTCCTCCTCTTCCTCCTTTCTATCTTCTCCTAGGGCAGAAGTACTAGGGTTGCTCATGAGAATATCCACTTCAGATTTGGAAGGGGAGTTTCATTTACTCCCTTTCTAACCTAAGCTTTGACAGCCTGGTGCCTACTCTACTTACCACCTATTAGCATCAGTTTACTATATTAGTTTGAACAACTGATTGGCTTTAGTCCTACTACAGTTCAGAACTCTATACCTCAAATGATCCATAATTCTTAACATCCCCTTGGCATAGAGATTAAAGGGATTTATGAACCACTATGCCAGTCCTAACACCTTCTACATGAAATTTTTCTTTTAAAAAAAACCTTAACACAAGCATGTCTTACCTTGTTTTCTGGAATCTTTATGAAGCCTATCTGCTAATTTCTACTTGAGTAACTGCCATTGATTGAGTAATTGTTCCCATGGACTGGTTTTCCTTTCCGGAATGTTTTTTTTTTTCTCCTTACACATGAGACATGTAAAGTAACACAATAGCCAATAATAGATCTTGCTTCCGCCTTCTGTGAATTACTTTTAAACCTCTATACTACATTCCAGGATAAGGCCGACCATGAAGTTAGCTGACAATGGCATGCTGCAATAACCCCTTCAAAGACATTAAATTAAATATATCTAATAAATCGTTCTTAGAACAGTATTAATACCACAAAACATATGGAGAAACTCATTTTGATTAATTTTCTTAAAATAAACAAATGCATGCTTATGGTTTAATTTCAATAGGATGCATTTTTCTGCAATTTGATTAAAATGGTGATTGATTTAATCTTCCTAGACAAAATGTTTGCTAACAACTTAGCAGTCACTAGACTATAAGTTCTCATTAATCAATCCAGAATATTTAGTTCAGTATGTCATGTGGAAGACTTGTTCCTTTAAGTTGTGTTTCATAATGTTTTTAACACTTATTTCTCTCCCAAAATAAATCCCAGGTATTTAAACTAAATTCAAAGTTGACTTAAAATATGTATTATTAATATATTTTTTCTGATTTTACATCCAATGAATAGCCAAAAATATCCCTCCCTTTCCCTTAGCCAACAAATTATCCTAGTAAACAGAGAGACAAAAAAGCAATTCAAGAAAACTAAGATAGCAGAAGGAGTATTCAACTTTTAAATTTTCCTTCCTCTACGAAGAAAGAAGGGAGTTAAATTTTATGACCTCTCTGGACAAGCTCAGTCATTATAATTAATCAACATTCAATTCAGTTGTTCCCCTTAAAACTAATTTTCATTTTTTCCTACTTTTTAATATTATATTTTTTCCCATTACATGTAAAAACAATTTAAACTTTTTTTCAAGTTGAGTTCAAATCATCTCCCTCACTCAGTCAATTCCCCCCCCTTACTGATACAAAGACAAATTTCATATAGGACATATATTTCAGTCATGCAAGAAATCTTTCTATAATAATCATATTGTGAAAGAACAAACCAAAATTAATAAAACAAAGTAAAGCATTTGTAGTCAGTTTCCATCAATACTTTATTTAGTGGTAGAGATTTTTTTCATCATAAATCCTTCAGAATTTTGTTGGTTTATTGCATTGTTGAGAATTGCTAGTTATAGTGTATGATATTTGCATTACATGACTATAATCTCATTGCTAGTGTTTTATCTAAAATTTGACATCAATATTCATTAAGGAAAATAGCATATAATTTTCTTTCTCTGTTTTTCTCCTTCATTGTTTAGGCATCAGCACAATAATTGTCCTGTAAAGGGAATTTGCTAGGATTCCTGCTTTTACTATTTTTCCAAATACTTTATAAAATATTTGTATGAATTGTTTCTTAAATGTTTGGTAGAATTCACTTGCAATCCATCTAGTCCTGGGGATATTTTTCTTATGGAGTTAATTGATAGCTTCCTCCCACACACTGAAATGGGTTTATTTCAGAATCTTTATCCTTTTCTCTTCATATGGGCAATTTTTATTTTTGTATATGTTCATCCATTTCTTGCATATTGTCATATTATTGGTATATAATTGGGCACAAAGCTCCTAATAATTGCTTTAATTTCCTCTTCATTGGTGCTGAAATTAGTTTTTTCATTTTTGATACAGGTAATTTGGTTTTCTTATTTCATTTTAAACAAATTAATTAAAATATTAATGCATTTTTTCATAAAATCAGCCCCTTGTTTTATTTCTTAGTTAAACTGTTTTATAACTTTCAATTTTACTAATTCCCCTTTTGGTTTTCAAGATATCCAATTTGACTTTTGATTTGGAATTTGTTCTTTTTTAGCTTTTTAAATTTTATTCTTAATAATCATATCTGATCTTTTTTTAACTGATGTAAGCATTTAGATATATAAATTTTCTCTTAAGTACTGCTTTGACTGAACTTTAAAAATTGTGGAGTGATGCCTCATTGTTTTCATTCTCATGAATGAAATTGATTTTTTCTATACTTTATTCTTTCACATTCATTATTTGTTTAAATTGTTTAGTTCTTATTCTAATTTATCTTTCTAGTTCCCTTTATTGAATATAATTTTATTGTATTATAATCTGAAAGGGATACATTCACTATTTCTACTTTTTGCCATTTGATAGTGAGGTTTTTGTGATTTAATATAGAATAAATTTTTGTGTACATGCCATGTACCACAGAGAAAATGATATTTTCCTTTTATCCCATTCAATGTTTCCAGAGGTCTATAATATTTAACTTTTCTAAAATTGTATTCATCTCCTTAATTCCTTTCTTATTTATTTTTTGGTTAGAGTTATCTATTATTAGGAAGGGCAGTAGAAATTCCCCACTAATTCAGTTTTACTATTTATTTCCTTCTGTAATTCATTTAACTTTTCTTTTAAGAATTTGGATACTACACCAGTTGGTGCACATATGTTTAATATTGCTATTACTCCATTGTTTATGGTACCTTTTGGCAAGATGTAGTTTCCTTACGTATCTCTTTTAATTAGATCTGTTTTTGTTTTCACTTCATCTGTGATGATGATTGTTAATGCTGCTGTTTTTAACTTGGGTGAAGCATAATAGCTTCTGCTACAAAACCCTTACCTTTATCCTATGTGTTTTCTGCTTCAAGTGTGTTTGTTGTAAACAACATATAATAGGATTCTAGCTTTTAATCCACTCTGGTTCCTTTTTATACGTAATCTCATTCCATTCACATTCAGTTATTATTATTTTGATTTACTTTCATTCTCTTTATGAATGTCTTTTTCTCTGTATTTTCTGTCTCTATGTTTTTTCTCTCTTTGTGTGTCTCTGTCGCTCTTCCTCTCTACTCTCTTTCCTCTAAAGTGCTCTACTTATGACCACCTTATCATCTAGTCTCCCTTTCTTTATATGAGTCTCCCTTCTTTTTTATTTCTCCTATGCCATTTTGTTGTAGATAAGATAAATTTCTTTACCCATCTAAGTGTGTATGTTATTCTCTTTCATTTTGATAAAAGTTTTACACATTGCCTGCCACTTTCTCATTTTCCCTTCAAAGAAAAATACTCTTTATTGAATCTGTTACATGAGTTAATTCATGCAGTTCTACTCTCCCTTCCATCTTATCCCAGTGCATCTCTTTTTCTTACTCTTTAATTTTTTTCTTTAGGATATCATCCTAATATATCATTGCCAACACAAAATTAAGCCCTCTGTCTATGTATACTCTTTCTAATTGCCCTAATATTAAAACTTCTTAGGAGTTACAAATATTGTCTCCTTATGTAGGAATATAAATAATTTACCCTTACTGAATCCTTTATTATTTATCATTCATTTTTATGTTTGTTTGTTTGTTTGACTTGAGCCTTGTACTTTAAAATCAAGTTCTCTGTTTGGGTCTGCTCTTTTCATCAGGAATACTTGAAAGTCCTCTATTTCATTAAATATACATTTTCCCCTGAAAATTATTTTTAGTCTTTCAGGGTAGGTGATTCTTGGTTATATTTCTAATTTTTTTCCCCTTCTGGATTATACTATTCCAAGACTTTTAGTTTTTAAATGTAGAAGGTGCTAAATCTTTATTAGATATTATTCTGATTGTTTCTCCAAAATATTTGAATTGTTTCTTTCTGGCTGTTTGAAGTAGTCTCTCCTTGAATTGTGAGCTCTAGAATTTGGCTATAATATTTCTAGTTCTTTTTATTTGGGCATTACTTATAAGAGGGAATAATTAGATTTTTTCCATTTGTATTTTATCCTCTGATTCTAGAATATCAAGTCCATTTTCCTTTATTTCTTGATTATGATACTTAAGCTCTATATTTCTTTTGACTGTCTTTTATGTATTACAATTATGTATTACAATAGTCATTTTTATAACCTTACCTTCTGTCTTAGTATAAACATTAAATGTCAGTTCCAAGGCAGAAGAGTAGCAAGGACTAGGAAATTGGTCTTAAGTGACTTGTGTAGAGTGTTAGGATAATATTCACCAGGCTGTTCTCTGTTCAGCAGCTGGACAGTGTTTCCCTCTGAGGAGGGTCAGAAGGCTAACACTGTTAGAATTCTCAACTGAAAACAGGCCAAAACCACTGTTTCATTGTAGATATCTTAGTATATTCTTGATGGAATATTGATTATATTGATCTGACTGAGAATTGATACAGATGATCTTGAACCAATTAGGAATTGTAAGTTTTAAAATTAATATTCAATGCCTCCAACGTATGATATTTATAAGGATTTATTAAAAGCACAGGAAAAGAGTCCCAAGTCACCCCTTACCAAGTAGCCTCCTCTCCCAAAAGCCCTGTCACCACCCCAACACACCCATATCAAAACAGCCTGCAAAAACCGATGACCAATAGGAAAAGGCTTAAGGAATTTTGGGTATGGTGAAAGGGAGTTTGGGCAGTATAGTTTAAAGGGGTAAAAGGTCTATTCAACTTTACATTCCCCCTGTGATCCTTTGGGAGACCAGTCTCCCCAATAGTTCATGAAAACATAATCAAATTAAAGTTTACAATAATTCAAAGATAAAAGGGAGAAAGAATAAAACCAATGTTCAGTGCATTGACAAAAGTCATTTAGGGGGAGCCAGGCCTAGAGACGGGAGGTCCTTGGTTCAAATCTGGCCTCAGACACTTCCCAGCTGTGTGACCCTTGGGCAAGTCACTTGAGCCCCATTGCCTACCCTTACCACTCTTCCACCTATAAGTCAATACACAGAAGTTAAGGGTTTAAAAAAAAAGTCATTTAGGGGACAGTCCCTACTCTGGCATAAAAGTGTCCATTCAAAATAAAATACATTCAACACCCCCCCTCCTCCAAGTTCAAATTTGCCATGTCTCAAAATTCACTCTGGATTGTCTGGTGCAGTGTGTGGTCTCTGCAGGCATCTTCATGGCACCTTCTGGATTCTGGGAGGTAGTCTTCTGTTCTAAATTAGGGTCAAATTGAAGTCCAAATGCACAGAAATAACATAGTCCCCCCAGAGGAAAACAACTTTACATTCCCCCCTAAGGAAAATACAGGGATACACATAGGAATCAACAGGAATACAAGTTATTTTTTTCTCCTTTATTTGGATATTTTTAATTTCTTTTGCCAATTGATTTCATACAACCCTATGACTCAGCTATGTATCCTTAGCTGATAGGGGGTACCCTCTTCAGAGGAGAATGTGTTATTTGGAATTTTTCTCAGGAGGGTGTAAGTTTTATAATCATAATATCTTTATTGTAATCTATAATGTAAAAATTTAACTCTTTTAGGAGTAATTTCAGGGGGGAAAGTATAATTCTCATAAGGAAATGTATGTTTTTATAATCTATAATGTAAAGTTTAAATTCTTTGAGAGTAATTTCAGGATAATAAATTTGCCATCTCCTCAGAATCCAGACAACAAACCTATTTGGAGAAGACATCATGAAGATGCCTGAATAGCTTTCACTGGATCATGAAGATCCAAATTAAACTTTGGGGTGCAGTTGATTGAACTATAGAGAGTTGAATGCATTTATTTTGAATGTACACTCTTATGCCAACAGGGGACTGCCCCAAATTATTTTTTTTAAAATGAGGCTAGTTTTTTCCCTCTTTTCTTTTATCCCTAAATTTCTGTAATTTAAAAGTTATGTTTACAAGAGCATTCAAGGAGACCAGTCTCTTTCTGCTCTCAGGGGGGAAAGTGTTAGTGGAAATTTGGGGTTCATTTGAGTTTTAAATATTTAGATATGTGAGAAATTTCCTGTGGACATTTAAGGGACTTTGAAATTACATTTCCCATTATTCCTCTTGTATGCAGGTAGACAGGAAGTGTGACTACATAAAAGAACAGTATAAGACTCCTGAGGTGATTGGAGGTGGGCTCTTTGGTATGAGGGAGCCAGGTGGGCAGAAGGTATGGTGGGGAATTTGAATTAGATCTTAGCAGGCACATGGTCTTCTTATATTTTACCAAAATGGCTTTAATTAAAATATTAATACTTCTATCAATATTCATCTATATCAATTTTAATAATAACAGAGTTAATCTTAGGCAAGAGTTGATGATTAGCCTGATAAATCCCCCCAGCCAAGGAATCAATCCCAACTATCAGGCAAGTGATAAACTTCCTGGAGAGGAAGGACTAGACTAGAAAGCAGATCTCAGCAACAGGTAACTATTTTAATTTAAAGTTAACAGGAATATCTTGAGGGTGTGAGGATCAAGGAATGATGGGTGAGGATAGAGGTTTAAAGGATTAAGCTAAACTAAAAGCTAATTGATAACAGCTACACAAATCCCCTTGGGGAAAAGCCTTGGAACATAATTCTGCTGTACTGGCTTAGCAACCTTTCGTCTAATTCAGCTGCTAGATGACAAAACTAAACTTGGCTAGATATAAATAAATAGCTGTTGATTTTCAGAGATGTTTTTCTTGATTATTTTGATGAATATTGTAGTTGATGATGATCAAATTTAATTCAAATTACAGGACTGAATGGTTGACCTAAGTAGCAGATTTCTTCTGAATTTGACTGGAGAGCTTTTCCCCTTCCACCCTTACCACCCACCTAACTCACAACTGAGTCCCTTTGCCTTGGGATGATCTTCTATTTATAGGGTGCTCCAATGGTCTTCCACTATCTCATGTAAGCTTTGGGCATTCTAAAATCGAACCACCTCTTGCTACAGTTGGTACAAGATGGCTACTGACAAAATCTATTTACAATACAAGATGGTCATTTGCAAAAGCTATTTACAAGAGTCACATGGCTAGGAAGTGTATTTGAACCCAGGACCCCCCATTTATAGAACTAGGTCTCTATTTAGTGAGCCACATAGATGTCCCTTGGTTCTATAATTCTTAAGTTATTTCTCCTAAATGTATTTCCCAGGTCAGTTGTTTTTCCAATGAGATAGAACATATTTTCTTCTATTTTTTCCTTTAAAAAATTGTTACTTGTTGTTTTGGGAAGTTGCGAGTTTAGACATGCCCAATTCAGATTTTTAAAAAAATATTTTCTTCAGTGAATTTTAATACTTCCTTTTCCATTTACCAATTCTAAATTTTAAAGACTTATTTCTTAGTGAATTTTTTCTGCATGTGTTTTCCCTTCCAAATTTGTTCTTCTTTTACCAAACTCTTGACTCTTTTTTATGATTCTGTTTCATCATTCTCATTTCTTTTCCCTAATTTTTCCTTAAATTTTCTAATTTTATTTTTAAAACTCATTTAAAGCTCTTTAAGAAATTGTTTTTTGTCATAACACCAATTCACATTATTTTCTTTGAGTCTTTTGATGTGGTAGTTTTGAGTTTGTTGCCTTATTCTGGGTTTAAGTCTTGACCTTCACTGAAATAATAGAAAATTTCTATTATCCAAAGAATAAATTCTATGAATTGAAAGAAAAAAATGTTTCAAATCAAATACTGAAGTGTCAGAACCAAGATAAGAAGGAGTGAAGTGCTCCTGAGTACAACAAGGTCAAGGGAGAGCAAGCTGGACCCATCACACCAGGGTATGATAATGGAGTACTGAAAAAACCTCAGCAGAACCCTAATGCTAATATAGTACAAGCAGTGAGAGAAAGAGAACACCTCTGTCCAGCCTGAGCATGGTAAGAGCAGAAAACAATGTGATATAAAGCACCAAATGTAGAAAAGTAACCATATATAATCCAGCTAGAACAGAAGCCCAGCATGACCTAGCACAGAGAGAGGTGAGGGGACCTCAGCCCAAAAAGGTTCAGTCCTGACAGTATTGAGCAGAACCCAACTCTAAACCAATTGAACTGAACAGCTGCAAACCTCCACATAGCAGACTAACCAGGATACCTCTGGAGAGGGTTGAATCTGAGAGAGAGCTAGGACCATGCTTAGCTTAGGATAACCTTGGGACAGTACTCCTTCCACCACAGGAATGGAATTAAGCTCCATCATATAGACAAAATCAAGGAAAAAATAAGTTAAAAATGGGCAAAAGATAGAGAAAAGTTATTATACTAGAAAAAATCTCAACATGAGATGACCAAAATATAAGCTCAAAAGAGGAAAGCAATACAAAAATGAAAATGTATGAAGCATCAAATGAAAATGTGAAAGGATGTCAAGCCCAAAAGGAACCCGTAGAAGATCTCCAAGAAAAGAGAGAAAAACAAATAAGAAATTTAGAAGAAAAATTATAAAAGAAAATTATGCAGAAACCCAATAGCTTAGAATAAAATTTACCAAAGGAAATAGTTCCCTGAGAAAAGAAATACAATACCTCAAACAGGAAAATAACTCCCTATGAAAGGAAGTAGAAAGCCTCAAAGAAGAAATTGGTTCCCTAGTAATTAGAAATTAGAATTGGACAAATGGATGCTAATGGATTCATGAGAGCTGGAAACCAATGAAAGAAATTCAAAACAATGAAAAAATAGCAGAAAATTTGAAATGTCTGACTGAAAAACAATTGAACTGAAAAATAGATCCAGGAAAGATAATCTAGAATTCACTGAATTACCTGAAAACCACAATAAAATAAAAAGAGTACCTGACATCATATTGAAAGAAATTGCCAGGGAAAATTGCCCTGGTGTTCTTGAACCAGAGGGGAAAATAGAAATTCAAATAATCAACTGCTTACTTCCTTTTAAAAACCCAAAATTGAAAAATCCCAAGGCTATTATTGTCAAATTCTAGAACTCCCAAATCAAGGAGATATAATAGAAGCAGTCATAAAAAAATTCAAATTTAGTGTAACCAGAATCAGGATTACATAAGACCCAACAGCTTCTACATGCAACATTTGGAAAGCATGGAATATAATATTCTCTGAGGCAAAGAATATAGTACTACAAGCAAAAATAATAATGAAACTAAGAATAATACTCCAGGTGAAGAAATGGCCATTAAATAAAATAGAAAAATTCCATTCCTCATGAAATGGCCAGAGCTAAAAAGGAATTTCAGGGATAAAATTCACATTCAAAAGAAGCATAAAAAATAAACACAAAAAAGGAAAAAAATTTAAAGAATCATTGGAGTTAAACTAATTATATCCCTAAAACTGAAAGTGGTAATTGGTATACTTTAAGATTTCTATAGTATAAAAGATACCTAAGTTAATTCATATGCTTAAATATTAATCAATAAAAATAATGAATATATGTAATCAATGGAAACAATGGGAAAATTGATTACATTATGAGTAAGAAGGTGATAACTAGAATACTTATGATGTATATGATATGAGCTAACTAAGATAATTAATGTAGTTAGGATGCTTAAGGCATTGAAGACACTTAAGAATTTTATTATTATTTTTTTTTGCACTGAACATGATGACTTTATTGATGGTACACAAGATAGGACTATGCTCCTCCCCCCACTACAGGGGTGCCTGGGGCAGGGATGTGAAGAGGGCATGGGATCCCCAGGATAGGGACATAGGTTATTATGGATGTGGGCTCCGCAGTGGTGGAACTACTCTTTTTTTGGCTGGGGATGAAAATCCATCATGGCTTTCCACTTTACTCCTTGGTGGCCATGTACTTCATGAGGTCTACTACACGGTGGCTGTAACTGTACTCATTGTCATACCAAGAAATGAGCTTGACAAAATGGTCGTTGAGGGCAATGCCAGCACCAGCATAGAAGGTAGAAGAGTGGGTATCGCTGTTAAAGTCACAGGATACCACCTGGTCCTCTGTGTAGCCCAAGATGCCCTTCAAGTTCCCCTCTGCAGCTTGCTTTACCACCTTCTTAATATCATCATATTTGGCAGCTTTCCCCAGGTGGTAGGTCAGATCCACCACAGACAAATTGAGAGTAAGAACACGGAAGGCCAGGCCTGTGAGCTTCCAGTTCAGCTCAGGTATGACCTTGCCCACAGCCTTGGCGGCAACCGTGGAAGCGGGGATGATATTCTGGGCAGCCCCATGCCCATCCCGCCACAACTTGCCAGAGGGACCATCTACTGTCTTCTGGGTAGTGGTAATGGCATGGTCTGTGGTCATGAGTCCTTCCACAATGCCGAAGTTGTCATGAATAACCTTGGCCAAGGGGGCCAAGCAGTTGGTAGTGTAGGAGGCGTTACTGATGATCTTGAGGGAATTGTCGTATTTCTCATGGTTCACCCCCATCACAAACATTGGGGCATCAGCAGAAGTGGCAGAGATAATGACTCGCTTGGCTCCACCCTTCAAGTGATCCCCGGCCTTTTCCATGGTGGTAAAGACGCCAGTGGATTCCTCAACGTACTTGGCTCCAGCATCTACCCATTTAATGTTGGCGGGATCCCTCTCCTGAAAGATGGTAATGGGTTTTCCGTTGATCACCAGCTTTCCATTCTCTGCCTTTACAGTGCCCTTGAACTTGACATGCGTGAAATCATATTGGAACATGTAAACCATGTAAGAGAATCACATCAAGAAAATTTGCAAACGGGTTTAGAATTAGATGCAACAGTTCTTTCCCATGCAATTTCTTTAGACACAAGGTCACAGTTAGAGGTTAAAGAGCAAAAAAGTCTAGAGGTTGGCAAGAACTTGATTTTAAAGAAACGACCCACTGATTTAAAAGATGATAGCAGCTGTGTAGGAAAGTCAAAATCCACCTTTCTCAACTCCTTAGCTACAGAATTTCATCCTAAACTTTGGGGAAGAGATAGGGAACAGTTGCTTTCTTCTACAGTCAGTGTGGCTGAATATAACATTGAGACTGTTACTGTGATTGATAAAAATAAAAATCATCTAATGTCAGTCACAAAAACAGTAGGGCAAAATAGGGAACAACAGTCAGCTTATGAATCAGTAATTGAACCTGAGGTGTTGAAGGGAACACAATCTAACTATCATACAATCCGGGAGACTACTAAAGGAGAGATTGCTGATTTGAGGCTGGACAATTCTTTAAAGAGCAGAGTGGAAGATAGAACAAATCAAACTTCCATTTCTGAAGCCCTTAATGAAAGCCAACATGGAATTTGCAATAGTGACAATGACTTACAAGCTCTCAATGAGAGTAAGCTCTTTAAGCCTGCTTTCTGTAATCCGGATTCTAAACTGAACTTGCCTAATGGTGCTATAGGAAGTTTGGGTTTAGAGACAAAAGACCATACCCAACAAAGAATCAATGACAAGTGTACACAAAATACTGAAGATTCTTTATTATCCTTAGTGCCAGTGAAGTCCAATGACTGTGGAGAACCCTTAGTTACTTTAGAAATTGGGGGAGTACACTATGAGGGATTACTTGACACAGGGGCAACTTGTTCTGTACTACAAAAACCCCCTGAAGGATGTCAATTTCAAGGCAGTTTAAGAGTAAGAGGAGCTTCTGGGGTAGTACAACAAGTCCCAAAACTAGAAGTTAAAATGTTAAAATTTGGACCTCTGACTCTTGAACACACCTTCCTATTGATGCCATCATGTCCTTCAAACCTCGTGGGAAGAGATCTTCTATGCAAATTGGCTACAACCATCCAATGTCAACCGGATGGGCAAATTTATTTACACATACCTAAGAGATCTCTGAAACACCATCCCATTTATAACATCTATGAGGTTCCAGATGATATTCCAGATTATGTGTGGGCTAAAAATTCAAATGAGGTGGGCAGGATATTGTCAGAGGAACCAGTAAAGATAGAGGTGAAAGAAGGCTTACCTCCAAGAATTCCTCAGTTCAGACTTAGTCAAGAAGCGATAGAAGGAGTGAAACCCATCATAGAGAGTTTATTGGAGCAGAGAATATTAAAATATGTGTTTTCGCAATACAATACACCAATCATGCCAATAAAGAAAGCAAAATTATCTCCTGATGGAAAGACTCAATGGCGTTTAGTTCAAGATCTGAGAGCAATAAATGACCATGTGCAAAAGACCTATGCCGTGGTACCAAGTCCATCGCAAATCATTGCAGCAATTCCACCTGAAGCTGCTTGGTTTACTGTTCTAGACCTGAGCTCTGCATACTTCTCTGTTCCCCTGCACAGAGACAGCCAGAAGCTGTTCACTTTCTCCTGGGAGGGTAAATCTGTCTTTTGGATGCGTTTGCCCCAGGGATTTGCAGATTCAGCTTCACTCTTTTGCCAAATTCTGCAAAGAGACCTTGAGTCGATAACATTCCTTAACAGCAAAATGGTACATTACGTTGATGACATCCTGCTAATATCACCATCTGCTGAAGTCTGTTACACTGATAGCGTATGCTTGATCAAAGAGCTAGGCAAAAGGGGCCATAAAATTTCCAAATCAAAACTTCAATTTGTGAAGGAAAAAGTAAATTATTTAGGATTCATCCTAGAGAAAGGCTCCAGAAGAATTTCCAAAAAGAGAACACAAGATATACAAAATTTGATTTTGCCCAGGACCAAAAGGTAACTCAGGACAATCATAGGAATAACGAGCTTCTGTAGAAACTGGATTCCAGGTTATGCTTACATCGCAAGACCTCTGATAGAGCTAACCAAGAAGGAAGTTCCAGAACTGTTAAAGCTGAATAAAGAACATATCCATGCATTAGAGAAATTGAAATCACTTACTCTATCAGCTCCAGCCCTAGGTATCCCTGATCATGACAAACCATTCCTACTTTATGTGCATGAAGACAAAGGGATAGCCTCCAGTGTTCTCACACAAACATTTGGAAATAGACTTAGACCAGTTGCTTATTACAGCTCTAAGTGAGATTCAGTGATTTGTGGTATGCCTAGTTGTTTAAAAGCCATAGCTGCTGTAGCCATCATGATTAGAAAATCTTCATCCTTGGTATTAGGGAGTGAACTGAAAGTATTTTCCCAACACCAAGTGGAATCTACTTTAAGAAACACCAACTTACAGGCATTCACTTCTCAGAGATTATCAAGATACCAAGTGATTCTGTTGGCTAGTGAAAATATAACTTTTCACCTGTGCAGAAACATAAATCCTGCAACTCTGATTCCAGATTTACCTCTGGAAGGAGAAAGTCTACACATCTGTGAAGATGCACTTAACATCATGCATAAAACAAGACCTGATTTAGTCGATAAGCCAATGAAAGACCCTGATATTACCTTATTCACAGATGGATCATCATAAGTAGTAGACAATCAGAGATATACTGAAGCAGCCATAGTGACAGCTAAAAACATGTCCCAACAACAACGACCACAAGACCCAGAAACTATGCAAAACAAAGATCAATTAGCACCAACTGAACAATCAAGCAAGTCCTCAGTAAATCCAAAATCTATTCATAAGACCATAGAAACATAGCAACAAACAGAACAACAATCAGAGCATAAATCAGAAGCAGAAGTAGACCAAGAACCAGTAAACAATCAGATTTTACACCCAAATGATTATCCCAATCTCAATCACTTAGAAGAATCATCTGTAAATAATTATGATAATGAAGAAGAATCAATGAAGGAAGAAGACACAACATTTGATTTGCAATCAATACCAGATCTAGAAACTGATGACGACGAATGAATGAAAGCACAAAGACTTAATCACGAACTTTTATTTTGGTTACCTATAATAATCATCTTTATTAAAATCATAAAAGAAAAGAAGAAGAGAAAATAATCATATATGATAGACATTTAAAAATTTGTTCCTGACACAAGTCAGAAGTTGACAAGCACGGGTACATCAAACATCTCACTGGTTGCTGACTACGCAGATCTTCACGAGGACAACAAACTTGAGAACTACAAAGACATCCATGACCAAATACATCTATCGTAAAGAGGACATCCACACTGTGAAGAGGAACATCGAATCAGTGTGGGACACATGTATTTGGAATAGAGATAACTTACACCCAACAGAATTCTCACTGCACACAACACTAGATTCCATCCAAGCAGTATATGCTAATTGCAAAAGAATTCCGGTGGAGTAAGTATGTAACACGTCATTACATGGATAAGTCAATAGACAACACATAAAACATTTTCCTGACTTCACATTTACATGTGAAACATAAACTTTCACTTAAGAGAGAAGGGTATATCTGCCTTAGTAAAAGAAAGTCTCTTACTATGATACAGACACCATTCTACTCAAATCACCTGACATGTCATGTACATATGTAATTTTGATTACTAACCATTAGCAATAAGTTTTACTAACACACAGGGACAGTTTAGTTAGTTTAGTAAGTTAGTACAGGGACAGATCTTTCTAAAATTTTCTTTGTAAATATTGTACATAACAAAGGTCTATGGTTTAACCAATAGACTTACAAAAGATATAGGCTTACTTATTATTACTAACATTTCTAACATAGGCATAAATGTACTAACCTATTCATACACTAACTTTAGCAAGAGAACTACAATTTAGAAGCATATTTGCAAAAAATATTTGCAAAACTTTTCTTAGTTAATATTATCTCAGTAGTTCATAAGATTAGGTAATACATAGATAGGATTCATTACTTTGTTCTAGTTAGCAAAAATTAGCCTTAAAAATGTGTGAATGTTTATAATGTAATTTGTTTTCCTTTCTGTTCAAAATTTTTTTGAAAAAATGAAATCCCCATTCCTCTCCTATACTTTTACCTTATCCCGTCTTAGTTTTAGCTTTTTTAGTTATACCATAGTTCAGGAGATAGCAACCTTTTATTATTTTGCAAACTTAGTTAGGGATAAGAGCCTAGTAAGAATTTAGCTTAGTATAAGAGTAGTAATCCCTTAGACTTTAGTAACTATTAAAATGGTGCTAGTTGCACATTTTGAAAAGAAAAGGGGCATTTGTAGTATACAGAATTGGGGTCATATAGTTTTTTCTAGCTTTGGCTGAGTTCCAAAAGCGGTTAGGCTTTTGGAATCTTGAGGAGAAGGAGCAGTTGACTGGATATTCCGGAGAGGGAGGTGGTCAATGAGTGAGCTGCTTTGATTATCTAGCTTTAATATTGAAATTTAGCCTAGCTTTGATATATTTACTTAAGAAATTATTATTTAGATAAATCCTTTATATATTCCTTTCCCAATACCACCCCTGCTTTTCCTCCCTTATCTTATGTGTCTGTAGAGTTAATAAGGAGAGTAATTAGAGAGGAGTTAAGTCTGTGAAGAGTTATCTAATTGACAGCATTAGTTATAGTTAGTCAAATCATCATTTATTCCCTTTAGATAGAAATAGAATTTTGTAAAGCTGAGTTTAAAGGCAGGTCCTTACTCAGACTCCATCTTTACTTCCCTTCCCCCACCTGAGGTTCCTGAGACAACTGATAGGGCTTTCCTTTGATCCACCTTCCTAACAAACATCCTTCAAACAAAATAAACTCTTTTATTTTCCAACAGCCGTATTAGTGTAATTTGTCTGTTAGTTATCAAGAGGGAAGAAGAAGGAAAGAGACAACATACTCTGGGCTTAGAGGGGAGCTGGGGCATCCATCTTGAAGGAAGGTGTTACTTCAAAATAGGTCCCTTTCTGTGAAATTAACTAAAGCCTGTTTGTTAATTTCAGTCTAGTCTATTTCCCTCAGCTTGTGTTTGAGTCTATGTCCCAGTCTGTAAGCCTGCTGTGTTTGTCTATTTAGTTTAACTTCTCTTCTCCCTAAAAGATCTCTGCTTCCCTTCTGTGTTATACTCCTGACTTCAGTCCTATTATACCCTGAATCTCCTTTAATCTCAGCCTACCTGAAACTGAGATTACCCATTTAGCAAGTCTCCAACATCCTCCTTTCACTTTACCTTATCCCAAACACCTTTCCTCAAATTACCCACATTGCACTATATAATTAACAAAACATCAATAACAAAACGTACAGAAAATATGATTATATTCATAGATACAGAAAAAGCTTTTGAAAAAATACAAAACTTATTCCTATTAAAATCACTATAGCACACTGGATTAAGTTGAACATTTGTCAAAATGACAAATAGCATCTATCTAAAACCAGCCAGAAGCCTTGTAAGCAATGAGGATAAACATAAAGACTTCCCAATGTAAGGATGGGATTTGTGCAAGGGTGATGGGACAAAAGGAGCCAGAGAAGGAGTGGATGACAGTTGGTGACAGTTGAGAGACAAGAGGGAATTCTGGGTAATTCTCTGGAGGAGAAAGGAAGAGAAAGGAGGAGAAGGTTTCCAGCAGCTGATGACTAAGAAAGGAAAGAGGAGGAGGACCTCTTAGCTCAATTCCAGTCCTGAGAGCTTCCTGAGGATCTTTCTTTGGATATTGAAACCCTGATTCCCTGGTCAAAGGCATTCCGTCACATCTCACCCAACAAGACTTCAAACATTGAGTCAACTAATTTCTGGACTCCAATTTGGGAGCAATGTCTTACTCTCCTTCAACCATTACCCAACCTTGCTGTGAGACCCTTTCTGGTCTAACTTACAATTATAGAAAAGGATAGAAATAGAAAATAGAAATAGAATATGAAGGAGAAGACGTGGGGGGGAGACACGGGATTGGGAACCACAAAGGTTCCCACCCGAGTGATGGACCCCATAGAAATAGAGAAGCGGGTACACCAGATCCCTCAGCCCTTGACCCCTTTCCACAATCCCTGAATTGTGATTAATAAAAGCCATTCATTAGTCAGATAGCATTCCAGAGTGCCTGAGAGACAAGGGAGGAGGGAATCACAGCTTGATCTGGCTGCCTCTATCTTGGAGCCAGACCACCCACTGTGAAGTTGACTGACATTGGGGGGAGGCTTGCATGAACCCTGCCCTCATTCAGAATCTGATTGGGGTACCACATACTTCATTTTATAGGGAAGTCTTGCCCCCAACTCTGTGAGGCAGCACAACTGCCCCTCACCCATAGCCAACTCACATTTCCACTAGTTTTAACATGTGCCATCTATCAAGACCTATTTCCATAATGTTGATAGTTGCATTAGTGTGGTCTTTTGGGGTCTACATCCCCAATCATGTCTGCATCAACCCATGTATTCAAGCAGTTTTTTTCTTCTGTGTTTCCTCTCATGTAGTTCCTCTGAATGTGAGTAGCATTCTTTTCCATAAGTCCCTCAGAATTGTCCTGGGTCATTGAATTGCTGCTACTCTCAAAGTTCATTACATTAGATTTTACCATAGTCTTCAGTGGAAGAGAGCGTCTGGTGATGGATCTTTTCTGGGTCAAGGAGGAGTGTTGGAATGCTGAGAACCTGGTGAGACTCCTTTAAATATCCCCTTTGAATTGAACGAGGGTAAGTTAGGCTGACTCTCTTTCTCTTCCCTTGGAGTTTCTGAAGGCTCTACCCTCAAGGAGGCTTCTCTTGCCTCTATAATTGTAAAAGGCCTTGTGGCTAGAAGCCTTGTTTAATATACCTCTGTGACCCTCTGCTGGGGCCTCTAAATTCTCACTAGGTCCGGGCCTCTGGTTCGGGTCAGAGTTTCTCTCTCTCAATTTCCATACCTTCAAACTTCCTAATTGTAAATAAACTTCCATAAGAGTCAATTTTGACTTGAGATTATTCTTAATTTATTATTGATAATAGTTCAATCTTCTGGTGACCATCTTTTAATATATTGAACCCAATCTTTGAGTACAATGTTCTTCTGGCCCTGCTCCTTTCACTCTGCATCAATTCCTGGAGGTCTTTCCATTTCACATGGAATTCCTCCAGTTTATTATTCCTTTGAGCACAATAGTATTCCATCACCAGCATATACCACAATATCTTCAGCCATTTCCCAATTGAAGGGCATACCCTCATTTTTCAGTTCTTTGCTACCGTAAAAAGCACAGCTATAAATATTTTTGTAGGAGTCTTTTTTATCTGTGATCTCTTTGGGGTACAAACACAGCAACGGTATGGCTGGATCAAAGGGCAGGCATTTTTATAGCCCTTTGAGAACAGTTCCAAATTGCCAGCCAGAATGGTTGGATCAGTTCACAACTCCACCAGCAATGCATTAATGTCACAATTTTACCACATCCCCTCCAACATTCATTATTCTCCCCTGTTGTCATTTTAGCCAATCTGCTAGGTGAGAGGTGGTACCTCAGAGTTGTTTTGATTTGTATTTCTCTAATTATTAGTGATTTTGAACACTTTCTCATGTGCTAATGGATAGTTTTGATTTCTTTATCTGAAAATTGCCTATTCATGTCCCTTGCCCATTTATCAGTTGCAGAATGGCTTCATTTTTTATACAATCGATTTAACTCCTTGTATATTTGAGTAATTAGACCTCTGTCAGAGTTTTTCGTTATAAAGAAACAACAAACCTCTATATCTATATTTATATGTTGTTTCCCTTCTGATTTTGGTTGCATTGTTTTTGTGTGTGCACTGATAAACAACTCTCTTGGACAAACAATGGAGTGCTTCAGAATTAAATGAGACTATGAGATAGAGAGCATTTGAACTGTGCTTTCTTTTATTGTGCAAAAAACTTCCCTCATACAAGTCAATATTTTAAAGTAATATTCTTCTGCTATGTAGCCATAAATTATGAAGACTGGTCTCAGAAGACTTAGACTTAAGAGTAATCCAAGGAATAATGAAAAGATTGATGGAATGTATAAGTTGATTGTTAACATACCATCACAGCTTATCATGTGTAAGAAATGGCCTAAATCATGTCATCTCTGACATTTATAATAAGAAAAAAAGTTGATGGTCATATAGTGACCATAAGGTATAAGAGATAGATGATTTAAAAGATACAGAAGAAGGGTATGCTCTTCATTTGGGGAGTGGCTGAACAAATTATGGCATATGCTGGTGATGGAATACTATTGTGCTCAAAGGAATAATAAACTAGAGGAATTCTATGTGAACTGGAAAGACATCCAGGAATCAATGTAGAGATAAAGGAGCAGAGCCAGAAGAACATATTACACAGAGACCAATACACTGTTGTAAAATCGAATGTAATGGACTTCTGTACTAGCAGAAATGCAATGACCCAGGACAATTCTGAGGCATTTATGGAAAAGAACAGTACCCATATTCAGAGGAAGAACTACAGGAGTGGAAATAGAAGAAAAACAACTGCTTGAACATATGGGTTGAGGAGGACATGTTTGGGGATGTAGACTCGAAACTACCACACAAATGAACTATCAACAATTTGGAAATAGGTCTTGATAAATGACACATGTTAAAACCAGTGGAAATATGCATCAGCCATGGGTGGGGGGAGTGCAGGAGGGTGAAGGGGAAAGTAAAAGCATCAATTATGTAACCATGTTAAATTTTCTAAAAAATAAATATTAATAAATGTTTAAAAAATATATATGCACTCAGTTATATAAATTTTCCCCTTAGAACTGCTTTGGCCACATTCCATAAGTTTGGGTAAGAAATCTCATCATTGTCATTGTTTTCAATGAAATTATTAATTTTTTGTATGATTTGTTCTTTCACTAAATTATTTTGGAGAATCATATTCTTTAGTTTCCTATTAGTTTTTGTTTGTCTCTCCATGTATTCTTACTAATAACTATTTTTATTGCATTATGATCTAATAAGGTTGCATTTATTATTTCTGCTTTTTGCATTTGTTTGCCATGTTTCTATTTCCTATTACATGGTCTTTCTTTGTGAATATTTCATATGCTGTTGAAAAGAAGGTGTATTCCTTTTTGTCCCTATTTATTTTTCTCCATATATCTATAAACTCTAATTTTTCTACAGTTCCATTCACCTCCCTTATCTCTTTCTTATTCATTTTTTGGTTTGATTTATCTAGGTCTGAGAGGGGAAGGTTGAGGTTCTCCACTAGTATAGTTTTGCTTTCTATTTCATTCTTAAGCTCCACTAGCTTCTCCTTTAGAAATTTGTTATCTAGAAATTTGGTGCATATATGTTGAGTACTGATATTACTTCATTGTTCATACTGCCTTATATTAGGGTGTAGTTACCTTCCCTATCTCTTTTAATCATATCGATTTTTAATTTGGCTCTGTCAGAGATCATGATGGCAACCCCTGCCTTCTTTTTCTCATTTGAAGCCCAGTGGATTTTGCTCCAACCTTTCATTTTTACTCTTTGTAAGTCTGTCTGTCTCATGTGTGTTTCTTGTAGACAACATATGGGAGGATGTTGTTTTCTAATCCACTCTGCTATTTGCTTCCTTTTTGTGGGCCAGTTCATCCCACTCACATTCAGAGTTATAATTATCCACTGTTTATTCCCAGACATTTTGATTCTCTCACCTTGTCCTGTCTTATCTTCTTTCAATATTCCTTTCTATTTTTTCAATATTCTATTTTCAATATTCTTTCTAAAGTGTTTTCTTTTTAATCACTTCCCCTAATCCCCTCCCTTATTGTACCTCCCTTTCTCCCCTCTCCATTCTTATTTCTGTCTTATTCTTCTTTAGGATCTTTTTAAGCTACACTCTCACCCTCGCCCTCTCACTTCCTAGTGTTACATCCCTCTCCACCAGTCCTTTTATTACCCTTCTACTCTATAGGGCAAGAATCAATTCTCTGCCTCAAAGGATCAGATTGTTCTTACCTCTTTAAGTTGATTTAAATGCACTTAAGTATTAAATCTTTCCTCTGTCCAACCTCTTTTCACTTACAGTATATTATTATTCTTCCCTGTTGGCCCCACATGCTTCTTCATGGAATATAAATTTGCTCCATTTTTTGTTTTCCCATTTTTCTTAATATTACTTTCTTCCCTCCTCAAGTTTTGTATATATTTTTACATACATATACATATATATGTA
>NC_058135.1:189173265-189203997 GCF_016433145.1 Gracilinanus agilis | reverse complement strand
CTCCTGAGGACTGAGTTCTAGTTTTTTCCAAGGTCAAGCCCCCTGGTGGATTCCCTTGCTTGATCCTCTGCAGGAGGTTCCTTTACAAGTCTCAGGGAGCTACTTCCACAGTCGTATACCCGTCTGCATTGGTTCCCCACTTAGGCTTTAGTTCCTGGCTGTGTCTGCCTCCACCCATGCCTCTGCTCAGCCGGCACCCACGCCTCTGCTCAGCCGGCACTCTGAGCCCAGCGTCCACTCTCTGCTCCCGTGCGCTCAGATTTCGCGTGCGTTCTTGACTTAATGGGGTCCTAAGTCTTGCTGCTCTCAGGAACAGGTCCCGGAGCTGCCGATGACTCGATGGGTGCCCCAAACTTGCTCTATTTCTTTTTAGCTGGGTTCGGAGCTATAGGTGAGTGTGGAGGGGGTGGGGGTGGGGCGGTTGCTCAGCCCGCGATTGAGTGAGAGCCCTTTTTAGCCTGGAACTGTCTCGATTCCACGTACCTTCCACGCTGTGCCCTGTTGTGGGGTTCCTCCGTTCTTCTGGACTTGTTTTTATGTCCCCTTGAGGAGTTTTGTGTGTTTCGGTCAGGAGAGGTTAAGAGCTGCTTCTTACTCTGCCGCCATCTTAACCCGGAAGTGTTCTCCCCTCACTTTTTTATTCCTTGCCACTAATAAAAGAGCTGCTCTAAATATTGTTGCAAAAAAGTTCCTTTTTCCTTTGTTTAATCTCTTTGGGTCATAGGACTAGTAGTGGTATTGCTTGATCAAAGGATATATACAGTATTTAAAAAATATTTACGTTTTTCAATTTCATGTAAAAATAATTTTTTACAATTATTTTCTGACATTATAGGATTCAGATTTTCCCCTCCTTCCCCATCCTCTCCATGGTGGTGTAAAGGTTAAATTAGGAATTTTGACAAAATAAGAGAGCAGCTTTTAATAATTTAAGTTTTAATGAGAATATAGTAGATTTATAAATTAATTTTATCCCTTTGAGCCAGAGAAAAAGAAAACTTCTACCAGCTTTTAACAATTAACAATTTAGTTTAATTAAAATAGAGATAGTAAAAGGATATGATAAAATGAATACAGTAAAGGAGAGAAATATAGGAAAGAGGTAGAGAAAGAAAGTTTCCTAATGTCTATACTAATTATCCTATAACTACCTATATCTACCTATAATTACTACCTAAACTAACTATATGTACCTATAATAGCAACTACCTCACAAAGTTCCAACCCTCTCCAGCCAAATCAAAACCAACCCAATTAATGTTTAATCCAAACCCAATTAGGTCTGTCAACAAAAGCCAGCCACTTTCCAAAAAATTCAAGAAAGAAAAAAATACCTAACAGCCCAAGCCAAAAGCCCAAAATCCAAAAGGCAAAAAAAATCTAAAAGTTAAAGCCAAAAAGCCCTCTCAGTAAGTTCAAGCCCACCATTATATTCCAGCAACTAAACACCAACCACTAATGGAAAACACCCAGCAGCCAATTAACCCGCAACTGCCAGCCCTAACTGTTAGCAACTGACCACCCAAACTGCCAGTCCCAACTGTCAGGAACTGAGGGCCTTTTATACCTTTCTCCTACCTGACTTCCTGTCTCAATGATTTCTCCTTCCTGTTTCTATGGCTAGTTAACCCCTACGCATCTCTATGGTAAGAGGGCCTCCAGGTCCCCCTTTAAATTAAAGAAGGAATAAAGAATTCCTTTCAACAGTGGTAAATAGTATGATATACATTATAACAGTGCTTTCAGGTACTACCTATTTCCACATAGCTCATCTTGTGAACAAAGACACATATCATACATACAATTAAAAAAAACTCATGAAAGAAGTAAAGTGTAAGATGAAATTCTTTTATCTGTAGTCAAATTCCAACAGTTCCTCTTTTGACTGGGGATAGCATTTTCATCATGAGTTCCTTGTCAATATCTCAAAAACTTATTGTGTTGATAATGGTTTATTTCTGCACAGTTGATAATCATATGATTTTTCTGTTGCTATATATATATTTTCTCCTAGTTCTTCTCACTTCACTTTGCATCAGTTCTTATAAGTATTTCCAAGTTTGTTTGTTTTTTAACTTGTCTTATTGCCATTTTACTGTGCCATTTTTCATGGCACAATAGTATTCAATTACAACCATTTACCACAACTTGTTCATCCATTCCCTGAGTGATGGACAGCCCCTCAGCTTCCAATTATTTGCTACCACAAAAAGAGCTGCTAAAATATTTTGATATGGGTAGGCCTTTTCCCATATCTCTGATATTTTTGGGATACAGACCCAGCAATGGTTTTGTTGGATAAAAGTGGATGCATAGTTTTATGGTCCTTTGAACATGATTTTATATTGCTCTCTGAAATAGTTGCATGAATATACCAAATTTCTCAAATCCCCTCCAACATTTATTATTTTCCTTTTTGTTCATATTAGTCAGTCTTATTCCTGTGAGTTTATTTTTTGCATTTCTCTAATCAATAATGATTTGGAGCATTTTTTCCTATGAATGGATAATTTTAATTTCATACTCTAAGACCTTCATGTTGTGACTCTTTATTACAGAGGTCTTGGAAAGGTCAGTAATAATAATAAACATAAAATTACCACCCATAGTAATTATTTTTGTATTTTCCAGCTTATTAAGCACTTGTGGCATAATTAAGACATACCCATGTGAAAAATGTTATATTCATTCTATTTTAAATTTTGATTGTATTTTTTGACTTTTTTCTGACACTGTTATCAGAATTATGTGCTTAAAAAAAGGCTATCTCATAAGGCTCAGGGTCTTTGGTTTTGGCATTGACCAGAGTCTGGCTTTATTGTGAGACTCTTAATAAACATGTTATTCATCTGGAGTCTATTGGTGTGATTATAATTTTTCACCACAGCCTTAAACTTACTATATCATGCACCCTCAGCAATTATGACCTTAAACTTGTGATTTAGTAAATTTCATCATTTACATCATCAGACTTAGAAAGTAGGGTTCAGACTTTGTGAATCCCCCCTTGTCTATCAAGTGACTTTCAGGTCATCAACAAGTGACTTCTACCAATGAGAAGTACTTCCTGACTGCTTCAACCAATGCCTTGTCTGTATTTTTAACAATGTCTTGAATTATTTTTAACTTAGTATATAAGTTATGATATTCTTTCAGGTATAAAGGAAGGTCTTTCACAAGTCTTTACATATTTTGGTCTTGACAAGAATTCTGGCTTTATTGTGAGACTGGCCCTCTCAATAAACCTATTTTTTTTTTTTTTGGCTTGGAGACTGTTTCTCTTATGTGACATTTTTGCTAAGAGAACTTTTCCCACATATTTTTCCCTTGAACTTATTGGGAGGGCTTTTAGTTTATCCCGATTAAAAATAATACTTGCTGGTGATTTTAGATAGAAAGCATTTATCACGTTAAGGAAAATTCCATTTATTCCAATATTTTCTAATTTTTTTAATAAGAAATTTATGTGGTATTTTCAAGTGCTTTTTTTCTGCATTTATTGAAATAACAATATAAGATATGTTGTTTTTTATGGATATGATCAATTATGCTGATAATTTTCCTAATATTCCTATATTTCCTGGTATAAAAAAACCCAGATCATGGTATATGATACTTATGATATAATGCTGTAAAATCCTTACTAGTATTTTATTTAAATTTTTTTCATCAATATTTATTTCATAGATTGGTCATTAGCTTTCTTTCTCTTATTTAGCTTTTCCTTATTTAGGTATCAGTACCATTTATGTCATAAGAAGGATTTGGAAGAATTCATTCTTCTCCTGTTTTTCCATAGAGTTTATATAATATTAGAGTTAGCTGATCTTTAAATGGTTGGTAAAATTCACTTATAAATTCATCTGCCCCTGAGGACTTTTTCTTAGGGAATTATTGGATGGTTTGTTCAATTTCTTTTTCAGTGATTGGGTTAAGTAGTCTATTTCTTCCCTTGTTAATCAGGGAAGTTTATATTTTCTAAATATTCATTTATTTTACTAAGATTATCAGATTTATTGGTATATAGTTAGGTAAAACAACTTCTAATTTCTTCAATTTTTAATTAAATTTAAATTTTTCATTTTAGTCTTCTTTTATCTCCTTTTCATTGTTTTTATTTTGCTTTTTCACTTTTAATAATGGCATTTTTTAATCTAGTTTACCAATAATTTATCAATTTATTTATTTTTCATAAAATGAACTCTTATCACATTTGTCACTTCAGTTATTTTTTTTTTTAATTTTCATGCCCATTTCATTGATCTGCTCTTTATTTTGTTGATGTAAGGATTTGGAGAAATAGATTTTTCTCCTAAGTACACCTTTGACTGAATCCAACAAATTTTGGTATATTACCTTATAATGGGATGGTTTTGTGGGTGGGATGAAATTGATTAGATTGTGTCATTAACAAGGTGTTACACTGTGGGTCGAAGGTCAACAGTTAATTCTGACCAGGCCAGAGCGTGGTCTGAGACCAATACACAGACCACTCAGTAACTGGGAAGTTGTGTTTATTTAATAGGGAAAGGTTAAAAAGGAAATAGGATAGCCCTGATGCTAATTTCCAATAAATAAAGTCCCCAAGAGCTAAATGTCTCCTTGTTGGGAATCTTCACAGAGATTTGGTCTACCCTAATAGCTCTACTCTCTGATCTAAAGAATTCCAGTTCATGCTCTAGCTAATCTAGACTCATCCCCAGCCTCCTTAGTTGGTATTAGAGGTAATGCTTTGTGGCAAGCTTGCCAGGGCCCAGGGAAAGGTCTTGGATCCAAAAAGACCCAGACCTTATCTTACAGTCAGAGAAGAAATTTGAAAATCTTAAACAAAACCCCAATGAAAATCCACCCCAATTTATGGATAGATTTATTGAGCTGGGAGATAGATATATAGACATGGATCTTGCCAGAGAAAGGGATGTCAGACAAATAAGGAGACAGTTTGTGAAAAGGTATTGTAAAATGGTCAAGGATTATTTTAAGATCAGTTGTCTGAATTGGGCTAATCTAGACCTTGAAAAAATTGAGGAGAGTAGCAGTTTATGTATTTAATGGCCATGAAAAGAAAGATAATGAGAACAGTGAGTTAATAGAGACATTAAGGAGAAAATTTAAAAATTTAAAGGGAGAAATTGAAAGAGAAAAAGCAAATCCAGCAGGGGCCATAGCCTCTTTGCTAGAATGCATAAATTAAACACCAATATGCTACTTTTGTGGAAATAGGGTTCATGTAATATTAAACTGTAGAAACTGGAACCAGGTACTCAATAACATAAATTTTAGAAATAATGAGAAATCTAGGAACAACAACATTAGAAATAATAACAATTACAGAAATAATAACAACAATAGAAACTAATTTAGAAATACTAAGCTAAATGAGGCAAATGATAATTTACAACAATATATCCAAGATGGAGCTCCTCCAAGCAATACTCAGAGTGGAAATCCCCCTCAATGAGAGGAACCTCAGAGAAATGACAAAGGACATTTATAAAGTCATATAGGGGAGAAAGGACTCTGGAATCATAGAATGAAATCCTTGATTTCCCAGACACTGATATCTTAACACTACTTATCCCAGTTCATTCTCCCCTACATAATAATGAACATCATGTAACCTTGAAAATTGGGGACACTTTTTATGATTTCCTCTTAGACACCTGAGGTTCAAGATCAGTATTGATGATTAAACCAAATTCTGAATGCAGTTCTATTGGCTCTCTAAATGTTGTAGGTGTACCTTGGGCACCTCTGAAGGTCCCAAAGCTTTCCCCTCAAATGGTGTCTCTGGGACCTCTATCAAGAGAACATGTTTTCCTTTTAATGCCTAGCTCCCCAATAAATTTATTAGAGAGAGACCCTTTACGTAAGCTTAGAGCCACAATAACTTGCTCTCAAAATGGTGCTATGGTGCTAGAATTGCCTGAGGAATCTTTGAATTTTCTCCCTGTACTTCTTTTAGACCGTGAGGAAGTAGACAAATCTCCTTCCTTTGAAATCCCAGCTGATATACCTGAATCTCTCTGGGCCACATCTTCATCTGATGTAGGCCTACTCAAAACAGCTGTTCCTGTGCAAATCAAAACAAAAGGTGGCCCACATCCTTCCATTCCTCAGTATCCCCTACCAAAAGAGGCAATTGAGGGAATTACCCCACTGGTAAATTCTTTTTGCAAAAAATAATTCTGCATGAATCTGAATATAATATACCTATCTTGCCTGTTAAAAACCCAAAATTAGATGTAAATGGAAACATGTTGATCAATTTGTACAAGATTTAAGGGACATAATCAATTATGTCATCAAAAGACATCCTGTAGTCCAAGCCCATCCACAATTATCTCCTCTATTCCTAGCTCAGCCTCATATTTTACAGTAGTAAATTTCTTTCCAGCATTTCTCTCAATATCCATTCATGAAGATTCCAGAAATATATTTGCATTCACATGGAAAGGTTCCCAATGAATGTGGTTTCATTTGCCCTAGGGGTCCACGGAATGTCCCACTTTATTTTCATAGATTTTAACACAAGATTTAGAAAATATTAAGTTTAAGGAGAGCCATTTGATATACTTTGTAGATGATGTTCTCTTGGCCTCACCAAATGCCACAGCATGCCAAGAACATAGCAAACATTTTCTTTTGGAGCTATATAAGACAGGCCACAAGATCTCAAAGGCAAAAGTTCAGTAGTGTATCCCCAACTTGGAGTATTTAGTGTTTATTTTGACTGCTGCTGCCTGCTTCATTTTTCCTAAGCACAATGAAGATGTTCAAAAATTAACAACTCCCTCCACTAAGTTTCTTGTTGAGAGCAATTCTAGGAGCAACAGGTTTTTTTTTTATAGTGGATTCCTTGCTAAGAGGAAATCACTAAACACTTTATAGCACTGACAAAAAATTCAGTCACTGAACAATGTAGGTTAGAGGCAGAATACCCATCAGCTCTTTCTAAATTAAAACAGTCTATTCTGTCTGTTCCTGCTCTAGGCATACAAGATTACAAAAAGCCATTTACTTTATATGTACATGAAATGAGAGGTGTAGCTTCAGTTATTTAACTCAAACTTTAGGAACTGTTCAATGTCCAGTTGCTCATTTCATAGCCCAGCTGGTCCTAGTAGTTTCATACTAGCTAGTAGCATAGAACACAGGCATTTTCTGACCAAAGACTCACAAGATATGAAGCAACCTTGTTAGACAATGAAAATAACACCTTAAAATCCTGCACAACACTTAACTCTGCCACCTTGCTTCCAGATCTATCAGTTAAAGAGAACCATCACACAATTGTGAATCTTTAGTGTCTATGGCTGAAAAAATCTTAAGATAATCTACTGTATACTTTAGACAACCCAGATCTAGTCTTACTCACTAATGGTTCTTCTTTCATGAGGGATGGCATATGTTACACTAGAGCTACTCTAGTCACCAAAGTTGCCACTCTGTGGTCAGATTCACTGGTCACAAAAATAAGTGCTAAAGGGGAGGAACTCATAGCTTTAAAATATGTCTGTATAATTGCAAAAGATAAGAAAGCAACAATTTACACAGATTCCAAATACACATGTCATGCAGTGGGTATGCTTTGGCTTCAAGAGGAATTTGGAACTTCAGCTGGGAAAAGTATCACAAATATAGAAATCATTAATGAAGTTCTTTCTACTCTCCAACTACCTGAAGCCCTAGATATTGTAAATTGCTCTTCCCATGCAGGTTGAACTGACTGTCTCTAGAGGGAACCACCAGGCAGATACTGATGCAAAAATCACTGCCTTACAAGGACCTGAAATAATTCTAACTTTGGCAACTAGTAACAAATCATATTTATCCCTTTCTTATAATGAAAAGTGAAAAAATGATAACAAAAATTCAAAGCAAAACAAATTAATGGATTATGGATGTCATCTAAAGGAAAACCCCTACACCCTAGAAGTTTTTATCACCAATGTGTCAATACATTCATAAAAACAGTCATTTTGGAACCAACGGCATTGTAGACTCTGCTAAAAGACTATAGATAGCCATGGTATAACTACCATAGCTTCTAAAGTGTGTACAGCCTGTTCTATCTGTCAAGCATATAACCAACATGCCTTTCATGGAAAATATTTTGATGGAAGTCCTCTGGCTTACATACATTTTGAACATCTACAAATCAATTTTATTACCATGCCAAAGGCTGGACATTATAAATTTTTTCTAGTCATAGTAGACCAACTGACCAGATGGCCAGAAGCATTTCTTACCTCTCAAGCCATAGTTCTTAAAGGAAATTATACCTCATTTTGGTCTGCCAGCATGTATTGATTCAGACAGGGGAACTCATTTTATTAATTTTGTTTTATCTCAAATTTATTCTTATTTGAAGATAACTCCTAAATTCAATGTACTGTATCATCCCCAAAGCTCAGGCCAAGTTGAAAGAATGAATAGAAAACTTAAGACCATAATTAGAAAACTGTGCATGGAGACTCATTTAAAATGGCATGAGGTTCTTCCTCTAGCCCCATTTTATTTTCAAAGCAGACCCAGGGGAGATCTACACTTATCACCGTTTGAGATTCTTTTTTGGAGCTCTGCCTATACAAACTAAGCCTTTTCCCCTGCATACACATCATTGCTAGGGGGAGATACTTTTGCTTTTTATATATGGGATTTTCAAATAAAATTAAGAGAACCTGAAGAATCCAGAGCTGTAGTAGAAGCAGGACTTATAGACTTTCCCCTTCATGATCTAAATTGTAGGCTAAGAATCTTATTGGGTGCATATATAAGAACCCCAAGAAGGCAAGGGCAGTTGAGGATGGTTGGAATCAGGGTACAAAAGGGGTAACCTCCAAGCAGAGGACTCACTATGGGTTTTAGGGAGCTGGAAGAAAGAGTGTGGTGCAAACCAGATACTCCTAGTCCTAGCCAACCTCAAACCTGTAAAGGCTTGTGCTTTCAACCCTGTAGCCATATATGGTGTCTTGTCCAGATTGACCCTCACTGAACCTGATTTGTCTGCTGCTGTAAGAACTTATAGGCAGTTAGTTGAGGCAAATCATCAATCTCTGAAGACCTCCAATCAACATCATCAATAATCCATCTAGAGCTTATTCATTTACTTTAGTTAGGAATAAGAGCTTTAGTGAGGGAAGAGAAAAGAAGATTCTGGAGGCAGTGGGGGTGGGGAGAAGGCTTTATCCCTGTCTGGGTTAAGCCTGCCACTCATCACAATAGACTATCAACAGAGATTTCCCAATCTGTCTCTCCTTCAATCTCCTCCTTCCCTTTGATCCATCTAGTTATTAAAAGTAATATAATAATAAAGTCAGAGAGCATTTGAATCCTTTAGCTAAGAAAGCCAAAGCCAGTTGGCTTACCTTGAGTGATCCTCCATTTTTCGACAGAACTGATAGTTGGGTTAGAGGAGACAGTTGTGTGGGGCCTTTTCGCATTATATCAATTATCCTTGGCTGTGAACTTCACACATCATCAAAAACTACCTCTTTTAGTGGGGATGTACTTCACACAACCATTCCAGCTTGTTGAAGGAGTTTTTACATAGTCCTCATAAGAAAGCCACTGGCCTACTTTCTTCAAGTAATTTCAGCACACTCTATACTGACGGGGATAAAAAATTCCAACTGCTTTTCTGCCCATCACCATCCCTAGGCTGCAAGCCTGGGCCTGTTTGTTCTTACAAAACCCAGGAGACAAAGTATATCTAACAAACTTCCAGCACATAGGGGCAACACAGCCACCTTGGGAAGGTCCATTTCAAGTACTATTAAGCACTACAACAGCTATAAAAATTGGAGAAAAGACCTTGTGAATACATTGTTCCCACATAAAATGAATACTTTCTATCTAAATTGATTGACTATATCCTGTCACATGAATTGGAGATAAAACTGCAAACAACTGGAAATTATTTTCACTGATATAGAACTCTGGAATTTTTATTATTTTTATTTTTTTAGGATTTTTTTTTATTTTAAACCCTTAATTTCTGTGTATTGACTTATAGGTGGAAGAGTGGTAAGGGTAGGCAATGGGGGTCAAGTGACTTGCCCAGGGTCACACAGCTGGGAAGTGTCTGAGGCCGTATTTGAACCTAGGACCTCCCGTCTCTAGGCCTGGCTCTCAATCAACTGAGCTACCCAGCTGCCCCTGGAATTTTTATTTTTAAAATAGGATATTTGATTTTTCCTTGTACTTCAAGCACATGATACCAGTGTTAATATTTTTTTGCAATAGAATGAGTTTAGACATCCATTAGTGAATGAGTAAGTGTATAATTTATATTACATTATAGAATTTATAATTTATTTTAAATATGTGTAAGGGCATGTATTCTGTTTAGAAATTATTATTATTATTACACTTTTGTAATACTATAGAGAAAAGCTAAAATAAGTAAAAGATAAGTGTTACAAAGTGTTTTATGTGTTGATTGACACCTGCCTCAGGGGAAAGTTGAATGTATACTATTTATTATCTGTTAGATTTAAATTGATTTTCCAGGTTCTTATTTTCCATAGAGTAAAATTTTCATAAATACTACAACATGGGAAATGACAGGGTGGAATTCCTGCAAGATACAGGGTCAAGCCTCACCCAGAATTCCAGAGGATCCCCCCAGAGAACTCTGGGACAGGGAACAGTTTGAAATCAGTTAAAAAGTTGATTCCTGGGGGCTGAAGAGATCAGGTCAAGCTCTGTTAGGATCAACATAACAATTATAAGATTTATTATTGTACTATTTGTAATTGTAATTTTAAATTATTTGCAAATGGGAATTGTATTTTGTAAAATCCAAGATTTGAAATCTTTTGAGAGTAATTTTAGAATTCTTTCACTCCTGAATCAAGAAAAGTGCAGTTTTAAGAAGATGCCATAAAGAAACATATACTGCATCAGAACATCTAAAGTGATCTGTGGGAAGTATTGATTGAACTGAAGGGGGTTGAATGCACTTAATGAATGTAAATTTCTTATGCTAAAGAGTATTGTCCCCAATTGGCTTTTTGTCAATGTACCTACATAGTATTGATTTTGCTTTCTTTTTCTTTTATTTCCCTTTTCCTTACTATTATTATTTTAGTTTTCTTTTAGTTAGTGTAATATTATAGGCACCATTAACTAGAGACTTTTTAGAAGTATAAGTTAGATATGTTTAACTGATCCTTTGAGAAAACTAGCCTCCCAAAGGATTACAGGAGGATTGTATAAAGGAAGTCTTTATTTCTTTTATAATTTAACCGAGGACTTCAATTTCCTCTTGCCAAAGAGATGTGTAAGTATTTACCAGCCCACAGTGACAGGAGGGAGAAACCATAGACTGGAAGAAGGAACCATAGAGACAGGGAGNAGAGACTTTTTAGAAGTATAAGTTAGATATGTTTAACTGATCCTTTGAGAAAACTAGCCTCCCAAAGGATTACAGGAGGATTGTATAAAGGAAGTCTTTATTTCTTTTATAATTTAACCGAGGACTTCAATTTCCTCTTGCCAAAGAGATGTGTAAGTATTTACCAGCCCACAGTGACAGGAGGGAGAAACCATAGACTGGAAGAAGGAACCATAGAGACAGGGAGTAAGTAGAAAAATATATAAAAGGGGTAAGCTTCAATTGGAAGGTCTATGAGTTGCTGACACTTAGGGCTGGCATTTGGGGAGAAGTTGGCTGTTGGATGTGAATTGGCCATTGGGGGTTGGTTCCTGGTGGTGTGGGTTTGTAACTAGTTGGTGATTGGGTTATATATGGGATATATATATATATATATATATATATATATATATATATATATATATTCTGCCTGGTGAGCTGAGCTGAAGGGTGATCAGCTAGACTTTCTCTAAAGGAAGTTATAGGCAGTTATAGAAGGATATAGGCAATTTTAGGTAGTAATTATAGTTAGTTATAGGTAGTTATAGGATAACTAGTATAGACATTAGGAAATTTTCTTTCTCTACCTCTTTCCTATATTTCTCTCATTTACTGCATTCATTTTACTATATTCTTTTACTATCTCTATTTTAATTAAACTAAATCATAAATTGTTAAAAGCTGCTAGAAGTTTTCTTTTCTCTGGTTTAAAGGGATAATATTAATTTATAACTTTACTATATTCTCATTACTTAAATTATTAAAAGCTGCTCTCTTTTTTTTTTGTCAAAACCCTATTTTAAACCTTACATATGTCATATAATTCTGGAATTTAATCCATTATGGAATCCATTTATATTTTGTGGGTGAGTTCATCCAATTCATAAATATTATAATTACCTATATTTCTTTCCATCTTACTTCCTTCTATTTTTTTCTCTTATCTCCTATCACCAAAATAAAAAGTCCCACTTCTTTTCTCCACTGTCCCTTTTCTACTCTTCTTTAGGGTAATGTACATTTCTATATTCAACTGAATATGTATGCTATTTCCCCTTTTAACTCATACCTAATTAGAGTAAGGTCTAAGAGTTACCTGCCCCCCAATATTACTCTTCATTTTAGTAGTTCATTTGAGCATCTTTTTGTGAGATAATTCACCCCGTTCTATTTCTCCTTTCCTTCTTCTTCTAGTGCAGTCTTCTTTATCCTGTCTTAATTTGAGGGGATTTTGGGGGGGATATTATCCTATTATAGATAATTAATCCCCTCATCTATCTATCTATATTTCCTCTAATTGCTCTATGTAATAATTAAGTGAACCAGTAATTAAATATTAGGGATAGAGGGGAGATAGAGAAAGTCTATGAGGTGAGATTCTCTTCTAGCTCTCCCCTAGCGCCAGATATAGACTCTGAGATTTCGAGGGGGTGTCACCACAAAACTGGTTGACCTGAATGGTCTGCCACCACACAGGAATTGGGGACGGGGCCTCCCTATAAGGTAAGGTAGAGGGTACTCCAATCCGATTCTGAATGAAGGCAGGGTTTACACAAGTGTCCCCCGAGGTCAGTCAAATTCACAGAGGGTGGTCTGGCTTCAAGAAGGAGGCAGCCAGATCAAGCTGTGATTCCCCTCTCCCTTGTTGTCTCTCAGGCACTCTGGAATGCTATCTGACTAATGAATGGCTTTTATTCTTTGCAATTTGGGGATTGGGGAAAGGGGTGAAGGGTAGAGGGATTTGGGGTGCCCTCTTCTCTATTCCTATGGAGTCCGTCACTCAGGTGGAGACCTTTGGGGTTCCAACTCCTAAGCATCTCCCCTCACCTCTTCTCCTTCAGTTTCTATTTCTATTTTCTATTCCTTTTCTTTTCTATAATTGCAAGTCCAACTGGAAAGGATCTCTCACCAAGGCTAGGTAATGGGGGAAGGAGACTAAGAGATTGCTCCCAAAATGGAGTCCCAAAACTTATCTAACTCATTTGTTGAAGTCTTACTGGGTGAGAAGTGATGGCATACCTTTGACCAGGGAATCAGGGTTTCAATGTCCAAAGAAAGATCCTCAGGAAGCCCTCAGGACAGGATTCGAGCTGGGATATTCTGCTCCTTCCTCTCTTAGTCCTCCAGCAGAAGTTCCTCCTCCCCTTCCTCCTCTGGAGAATTCTCAGACTCCCCTCAGGTCTTAACTGTCACCAATTGTCACCAACTGTCAGCCACTCCTTCTCTAGCTCCTCCTGTCCCATCCCCCTTGCACAAATTCCATCTTTACATCTAATGATGATAAAGTTCACAGGAGTTATAAATATTAACTTCCACATAAGTTATAAGTATTAACTTCCACATAATTTAACAGTTTAGCTTTATTGAATTCTTTGCATTTTATCTTTCCTATTTACCTGCTCATTCTCTTGAGGTTTCTTTGTGAATGTCAAATTTCTTATGCCACTCTGGTCCATCAGTTAGAAAATTCTTGAAACTTCTTTATTTCATTAAGCATCCATTCTTTTCTCTTGTTGAATGATGATGATACTGATTTTCACTGGTTAGGAGATACTTAATTGTAATAATATTTCCTTCATAAGCTCTGTGATCCTTTAAAGAGGAAGCTGCTAAATCCTACATAATCCTGATTGTAGCTTCTTGATATTTGTATTTTTTCTTTCTAACTGCTTGAAATAATTTTTCTTTCATGTAGGATAGCATTGGCAAGTGTTTTCAAAATTACATACTAAAACTGCATTTTCAAGCTTCCTGTGAGCCCCCTGCATTACCCCAGACAGAAGCGGGAGAAAGTGCTGGAATTCATATGCTAGACAGAAGGGGAGGACATGTAAAAAATGTCCTCAGTAACTGTGGAAAGGGGAATGTAGTAGGCCCCACCATCATACCTGGGCACCAGTGCCATGCCTTTGCACACATGAGTTTAGGAGTTTTGAAATTTGAACATAATATTTCTGGTATTTTTCTTTTTCTTATCTTAAGAGATGATCAGTAGATTCTTTCAATTTCTATTTTAAGTTTAGGATGTCAAAGTAATTTTCCTTGATAATTTCTTGAAATATGATGCACAGATTCTTCTCCATTTTTTTGCTCTTGTTTTTCACGTATTTCAATATTTTTAAGATTATTTCCCCACAATATATTTTCCAGATCAGTTATTTTTCCAATGAGAATTTTCACATTTTATTCTAGTTTTTCATCCTGGTTTTGATTAATTATTTTTTGAAGCCTAAGGGAGTAATTGGTTTCTACTTGCTTGATTGTAATTTTTAGGGAATAACATTTTTTTCTGAGTTTTTTGAATCTCCTTTCCTATTTGGTCAGTTCTAATTTTAAGAACTCATTTTCCTCAGTGAACGTTTATACCTCCTTTCCATTTGGACAATTCCACTTTTTAAGCAGTCATTTTCCTCAGCAAATTCTTGGGCCTGAGACAAATATATCTTTATCTTTGATGCTTGATGTCAATGTTATCCTCTTCTATGTTTGATTCTTGATATTCCCTATCACCATAGCAATCATATAGACAGACTTTTGGTTGTTGTTTTTCATTCATTTTAAAAGTTTATTATTTTAAGGTTTTTCTTTTTTTTAATTTTTAGTAGAGCTCTGTCAATTGAAAAGGGCTCTGTTCAACTCTTCTTGATCTGAGGCTTGAAACTTCAATTCAGGACTTAGGAGAGTGAATATAAAATTAGGAAACTCATTTCAATAGAAATGGCAAAGATATTTGGGAGCTAAGGATATGGGAGACTGCCAAGGGAAAAAGAGATGTATAGATCTAGAAATGGAAGAGGATTCAGATTCCATTTAGCCTCTTCATTTTTCATATCAGAAAATTGAGACTAATGGAATTTAAATTGGTTGTTCAGCTTCACACCAGTAGTAAGCATCAGAGGAGATATTTGAACACAGTTTTCCATTCCTGGGACAACTAGTTGTCAGCAGTGAATAAAGTACTGGGCCTGGAGGGAGGAAGAGTCATTTTTATAAGTTCCAATCTGGCCTGAGACACTTACACATTGTGTGATCCCGATCAAGTGACTTAACTTTGTTTTCTTCAGTTTTCTGATGTTTAAAATGATCTAGAGAAGGAAATGTCAAACCAACCTGTACCTTTGCCAAGAAAACTCAAAATGGTATCATGAAGAGTTGGACAAGATTGAAAATGACAGAACAAAAACTCCATTAGTAAGAAAGCTCTTTCTCCAGTACTGAGTTGTTTTTTTTACTTACATTTTGAGGAATAACATTTAATTAATAAAGTGATATTTTAAAGAGCTATGCCTAATGCTAAGTCTCTAAAGACCATAATTTAAATGAACAGTCTTCATTGGTGAAAGAAAGAAATAAACACTGCAGACTCCTTTGGATTTTTCCTCACATCCTTCCCTTTCCTTTCATATTCTCATATATCACTATGCATATCTCTCTCATTAGGACAGGTATAGGTTCTCTTTTTCATATATTTTCTTTTTTAGTTTTCTTTGCCTAACCTAACTCTCCTGACCTTTCCATGGATAACAAAAATGGTAAACTATTAGTTGAATATTTTGATATATTTTAAAAGTGTTTTCTGCTTGTAATTTAAAATGAAGCTTATTTTAGTTTTCACAAAAAAGCGAAAGACATTTCTCTCTGTGACTCTATATTGCTTTCCGTTTTTCTGTGCATCACTCTCTGTTTACAACAATGTAAAACCCATATGAGAGAAATGACCTATTTGTTGCAGGGTGAAGCCCCAAACCCATTTTCTCAATACCTTCTGGTAATCTATCCAAAAAACCTATGTGGTTTTATAATAAGCTAAATTTCAGAACTTTCATTTCAGTCCTCAAAATCCATTCACATTTCTCCTACATAGCCAATTTTGACTGAAATTCTGATGTGAGGTAAAGTCAGAGAGAGCAAAATTCTAGGAATAAAGCCTCAAAACTGATACAGTATCCACAGTATGAAGAGTAAGAAAAATTATTGCCTGGCAAGGAAAGAGTTCATTCCTTTCCAATTACTTGCCTGAAGAATCCAACTAGGAGAGTTAAGGGGATAAAATAGAGCTCCACTCAAGCTTGGGGTCTCCCCAAACCTTATCAAATTTTCCAGAAGGAAAACTGACAAAACCTTTAAGTTGACCATCACTTTATTGTTTGGAGAATTTTCCTTTAGTGGTGGGATATTTCTGTAAAGCCATAGGTTGCTTTGTAGATTCCATGTTGGTTTTTTGTTTTATTTTGTTTTTTTTTAAACCCTTAATTTTGGTGTATTGTCTCATAGGTGGAAGAGTGGTAAGGGTGGGCAATGGGGGTCAAGTGACTTGCCCAGGGTCACACAGCTGGGAAGTGGCTGAGGCCAGGTTTGAACCTAGGACCTCCTGTCTCTAGGCCTGACTCTCACTCCACCCAGCTGCCCCTCCATGTTTTTTTTTTTATTAGACATTTATTAATATTCGTTTTTAACCTGTTTACATACTTTATGCCCATACTTTCCACTTCACCTCCCCCTTCTCTCCCCCCACCCATGGCCAACGCACATTTCCGCTGGTTGTAACATGTGTCCTTGTTCAGGGTCTATTTCCCATTCATGTCCGCCTCAGCCCATGCATTCAAGCAATTGTTTATCTTATATGTTTCCTCTCCTGCAGTCCTTCCTCTGAATGTGGGTAGCATCTTTACCATAAATCCCTCAGAGCTGTCTTGTGTCATTGCAGTGCTGCTGGTACAGGAGCCCATTACATTTGATTTTACCATAGAATATCAGACTCTGTGTAGAATGTTCTTCTGGCTCTGCTCCTTTCACTCTGCATCACTTCCTGGAGGTCTCTCCAATTTGCATGGAATTCCTCCAGTTTATTATTCCTTTTAGCACAATAGTATTCCATCACCCGCATATACCACAATTTGTTCAGCCATTCCCCAATTGAAGGACATCCCCTCATTTTCCAGTTTTTTGCTCCATGTTGTTTTAAAAAAAAGGGTGATTTACTTTATTTTCATTTCATATATTCTCTGAATAATTTAATTCATACTAATTTATTTATGTTCTTGGAATTATTTTGGTGTTTAAATGTTTTACTATCATTCCGTATTCATTAGTTAGAGAATTCTATATTAAGCATGCAATGTACTATGTATTATATGTCAGTATATACATTTAAGTGTATTTTCCCTTATGTCCTATGTGTACAATATGATTATCTATGTATGATGATAAATTTGCATTTTCTAACACATTACAGTTAAAAAGACCATCATGTGTGTCATCTCATGGAACTTTCATAACATCCATGTGAAGTATGCAGAATAAATTATAGATAAATAAACTGAACTTCTCATTGTTTAAATGATTTGGTAAAGGTTACACAACTATACCATAGAATACGGGTCTTAAAAAAAGAAATATCTTTTGACTCAGTATCCTTTTTTCTTTCCACTTCTCCTTGATTTTCCCTATTAATTCTTAATTAGTAAATTATCATAGCATTACTGAGATGATGCACTAAAAGTTATTGCTTGCAATCTCATTAAAGTACTGGATCACATTCTCTTGGAATGAGGGAATATTTGTCATTCAAGCATTTGAAGATTGTATTATGGTACTTTCTAATGTATTGATGAATACACATTGTTTGCCTACTATTAAAAAGCTATGTAAATCATGGAAATTCTTTAATTTAAAATATTTCTTTAAGGTACAATAAAACTGCATTTTAACAGTTCTGCTTGATTATGCCCCATTATTTTCCGTTTTAGATTGGGAATTTACTCAGTTGATTTTTTTTCTTGGTGAATGGTTAGAAAATGTTGAACGACAGTCCCATCTTGATTTATGTACCATGTGTTGCTGCTAGAGTACAAAGGTCTTATTTGTATAATGATAAGCACTTAAAATGACTCAGAATGAATATAGCTTTAGAAAACTAGAAGGAACCTATGGGATTTTCTCATTAAATAATTCCATGGTCATAGAATGTCAGAAGGGGAAAAGGTGGTCAATTATGACAATGTACATATGTACATGAACAAGTGTCCCTGCTGGGTCACTCTCAGCAAATGGTAGAGTAGCTTCCCTTTTATGATGCATAATGATGGGGAACTTAATGTTTCTAATCACAATTAATTATACTTTTAAAAAAACAATTGTTAGGAATTGTATTGAGCTACAATCTCGCTCTGTGTCAATTCTACCAACTGAGCTTAGTTACACAACTAAGCAGAATAACTCTTTTCCTTCCTTTACAAAGCAGCTCCTCAGCTATTTCAAGACAGATTAAAATATCTCTCAAGTCTTCTTATTTCCTCCAAAATATCTGTAGTTAATTCCATAGAAACTCTACCATCTCCAATTTCAAAAACGTGGAACTGAAACAAAGAGAGATTGGAAGTTTTGCCCAGGGTCACATAATTAAGATTAATCATTTGACTCAACCCATTGCTATTCACTGTATGGGTTATCTTCTCTGTAATTCTATGTTAGTGGACTTTTTAAAGTGTAGCAAATTAAAAAGATAATATATTTTCATTTAAGTAAATAAATTAACACTTTAAAGGGTAAGGGAAGAAAAAATAATTATGAAATAAATGTGTGTTCATTGTGAAAATGATCAAGGTCATGTATTGACTTTGGTACATATACATAAATACACAAACACACATATATGAATATTTATATATACATGTATATGACACACATACACACACATATGAAAAAATTATCTTTTCTCTCTTTGAACTGATTGACAAGCTTTATATGCATTTGGGGAAAAATCTTCCCAGGTTTGGATAATTGATGACAAGAAAGGATATCTTCTCAGAATTTCATGGTGATCCTATGATCATGTTAGTGAATCTATGGGATATTTCCTGATTGTGCTGGAATATGATATGCTGGAAGGCAAGAGAATTGATCCTACAACAAATAATCACCTACTCATCAAAATTGACTATATACTTTTAGGGGAAAGTATAGACATTTAAGAAAATAGATTTCCAAGCCTTCCTAAAGAAATGATGAAAATGAAATAGAAAATGTGATGTCCAAATATAAAATCTAAGAGAACCGTAAAAAGGTAAACAAGAAAGAGGGGAAAAATTAAGGGCTTCAGTAATGTCATATTGATTATATTTTATATGGAAAAATGAAATCTATAAATCTCAAAAATTGTTTTCATTACAATAGTGTGACAATTAAATTAAATCTACACTGATCATCTGTAGATTTAATCACCAAAGGTGAGAACACCTCCAATTTTTGGAGGTCCATAACCCATGTGTGCTAGAGTTAGTGGCAAATCAGAATCAACTGACCACCCCTCAGGTAGTCCTAAGAGAAGTGTCTGTTGTGATTAGACAGGCAAACTTGGAGGAAGGCACAGAAAGTAAGGAATAAATGGCCCCTTTAAAAAGGAGAAGTCAGTCAGCTAGGCTGAGTCTTCTAGCTTTCCTGGTTCACAGAGGAATGCTGGCTGGAACATTGAGACCTTGGTGAGACTACTCTTAATATCTTCTTGGAATTCCAAGTGGTGAGTTTAAAGACTGAATCTTCCTGAACTTCTCTTAAGGAACTTCTCTTTAATAGTGACTCTGTGAATGAAACAAATCCAGGCCTCTGGCCCTCTGACTCTCAGCTGAGGGTTAATTAGCTCTACCTGCATTAATTAAAGGATTGTAGTAATTTATCTACTGTGTTAGATTCTTATTTGCTTATTTCCTCTCCCTTCTTAATTTAAATAAACTTCCATAAAAAGTCAATTTTGACTTGAGGTTATTCCTTAATTGGGAAAATTTCCCCTGGAGACCATCTTTTAATATATTTGACCAAAAAACCCTTCTCCCCCTTACAATAGTAAATTGAAGAATTATTTATAGGCAGAGGTTAAATTGTTTAAGATGATATGTAAAAAAAATGGTGGACAAACAATATAAAGAGGATAGTACTAAGAGAAACATGAAGTAAAAAGAAAAATAGTATAAATTACAACACATAAAAAGGCACATGGTGGGGAGGGGAAGACTACTATTATAAAAAGGGTAGTAAAAGAGTGGTAATAGATAACACTTAAAACTTACTTTCAGTGGAATCAGTTCTGAGAGGGAAGAACAGTGAGATCTATTGGGGTATAGAGTTCTATCTTACCCTACAGGGAAGTTGAGAGAGAATAACAAAGGGGTGGGGGAGTTGGGAGGAAAGTATTAAAAGGGAGGGAAATGTGGGGGACAATTAATATACCATAAAGAGAAATATGAGAGGAATAAGAAGGGGGAGGAAGAAAGGTAAAATAAGGGTGGAGAGTGGGGACTAAGTAAAAGTAAAATACTGGTGAGGAAGGAAATAGTGAAAGAAGAAAGGGCAGGCCTAAAGAGGAATTCAAAATGGTGGCAAATATATAGGTGGTAATCATAACTCTGAATGTGAATAGGATGAAAGAATTCATAAAATAGAAGCAGACAGCTTGGATTAACAAACAAAATACTACCATATGTTGTCTACAAGAAACACACATAAAGCAGGTAGACACATATGAGGTAAAGGTAGGAGGCTAGAGCAAAATTTATTGGATGTCAAAGGAGAAAAAGAAAGCAGGAGTCTCAATCATGAAAGCTGACAAAAAGAAAGTAAAAATAGACCAATTAAAAAATATAAGGAAGGAAATTACATCCTGATTAAAAGCAGTATAGATGATAAAAATATCAATACTAAACATGTATACACCAAATGATATAACATCCAGATTTTTAAAGGAGAAAATATTGGATCTTAAGGAGGAAATAGACAGTAAAACTATACTAGTGGGAGATCCCAACCTTCCTCTGTCAGATCAAAATAAATCAAACCAAAAAGTAAATAAGAAAGAAGTAACAGATGTGAAAAAAAATCTTCAAAAAATTTGAGATAATAGATCTGGGAAGAAAAGTAAATAGTGATAAAAGGAATAAACCTTCTTTTAGCAGCACATGGTACATTCACAAATATTGACCATGCACTGGGGCATAAAAACATAGCAAACAAAAGGAGAAAAGCAAAATAATAAATGCAACTTTTCAGATCATAATGGAATAAAAATTATAGTTAGTAAGGGTACATTGAGAGGCAAATAAAAAGTAAAGTGGACATTAAGTTATCTGAATCTCTAAAATTGTTTGGTTAAAGGACAAATCATAGAAACAATTAATATTTTAATTGAAGAGAATGACAATGAGGAAACAACATATTAAATTTTTAGGGATTCAGCAAAAGCAGTACTTAGGGAAAAATTTGTAACACTAAGTGCCCATATTTTTTTAATCCTTAACTTCTATGTATTGGTTCATAGGTGGAAGAGTAGTAAAGGTGGGCAATGGGGGTCAAGTGACTGGCCCAGGGTCACACAGCTGGGAAGTGTCTGAGGCTGGATGTGAAGCTAGGACCTCCTGTCTCTAGGCCTGACTCTCAATCCATTGAGCTCCCCAGCTGCACCCCCCCCATAATTTTTAAAATAATTTTTATTTTTTAGAAAGGTTACCATGCTTACGTGATTCATTTTCTTACTTTCCCCTTCACCCCCTGACCTCCTCCCCAACCCAGAGCAAGTGCACATTTTCACTGGTTTTAACATGTGTCATCAACTAAGATCTATTTCTATTTTGCTGATACTTGCATTGAAGTTGTAGTTTTGAGTCTACATCCCCAATCATGTCAGCCTCAACTCTTGTATTCAAGCAGTTGCTTTTCTTCTGTGTTCCCATTCCTGTAGTAGTTCCCATGAATGTGGGTAGCATTCTTTTTCATAAATCCCTCAGAATTGTCCTGAGTCATTGCATTGCTGCTAGTACAGAAGTCCATTACATTCTATTTTACCACAATGTATTAGTCTCTGTGTACAATGTTCTTCTGACTCTGCTCCTTTTGCTCTGCATCAATTCCCAGAGGTCTTTCCAGTTCACATGGAATTGTTCCAGTTTATTATTTCTTTGAGCACAATAGTATTCCATCACCAGCATAAACGACAATTTGTTTAGCCATTCTCCAATTGAAGGACATAAAATCATTTTTCAGTTTTTTGCCACTACAAAAATTGTGGCTAGAAATATTTTTGTACAAGTCTGTTTATCTATGATCTCTTTGGGGTACAAATTCAACAATGGTATGGCTGGATCAAAAGGGCAGGCATTCTTTTATAGCCCTTTGAGCATAGTTCCAAATTGCCATCCAGAATGGTTGGATCAGTTCACAAATCTACCAGCAATGCATTAATGTCCCAATTTTGCCACACCTCCTCCAACCTTCATTACTCTCCCCTTTTCTCATTTTAGCCAATCTGCTAGGTGTGAGGTGATATCTCAGAGTTGTTTTGATTTGCATTTCTCTAATTATTAGAGATTTAGAACACTTTCTCATGTGCTTATTGATAGTTCTGATTTCTTTATCTGAAATTTGCCTATTCATGTCCCTTGCCCATTTATCAATTGGGGAATAGCTTGATTTTTTTATACAATTGGTTTAACTCCTTGTATACTTGAGTAATTAGACCCTGTCAGAGCTTTTTGTTATAAAGATTTTTTCCCAATTTGTTGTTTCCCTTCTGATTTTGGTGGCATTGTTTTTGTTTGTACAAAAGCTTTTTAATTTAGTATAATCAAAATAATTTATTTTACATGTTGTAATTTTCTCTAACTCTTGCTTGGTTTGAAAATCTTTATTTTCCCAGCAATCTGACAAGTATACTATTCTGTGTTCACTTAACTTATTTATAGTTTCCCTCTTTAAATTCAAGTCATTCACTCATTCTGAATTTATCTTGGTGTTGGGTGTGAGATTTTGATCTAAACCTAATATCTTCCATGTTGTTTTCCAAATTTCCCAGCAGTTTTTATCAAACGGTGGATTCTTGTCCCAAAAGTTGGGCCCTTTCAGTATGTCATACACTGTCTTGCTGACTTCACTTACCCCAAGTGTATTCCACTGATCCTCTGTTTTGTCTCTTAGCCAGTACCATATTGTTTTAATGACCACTGCTTTATAGTATAGTTTAATATCTGGTACTGCTAGGCCACCTTCCTTCACATTTTTTTCATTATTTCCCTTGATATTGTTGATCTTTTTTTATTCCAAATGAACTTTGTTATAGTTTTTTTTCTAATTCAGTAAAAAAGTTTTTTGGTAGTTTGTTAGGTATGGCACTAAATAAGTAAATTAATTTGGGTAGAATAGTCATTTTTATTATGTTAGCTAATACTACCCATGAGCAATCAATGTTTTTCCAATTGTTCAGATCTAGTTTTAATTATTTGGAATGTGTTTTGTAGTTGTGTATGTATAATTCCTGTGTTTATTTTGGTAGATAGATTCCTAAGTATTTTATACTGTCTAGGGCAGGGGTCGGAAACATATGGCTTTCGAGCCATATCTGGCTCTTTTGAGGGCCAGATATAGCTCTTTCTACAGGAGCCATTAAGTCAATTTTTTCAGGCACTGTTACAGGAACTCGCACTGTGAGCACTGTACGGCTCTTACGAAATTACATTTTTTAAAATGTGGCATTTATGGTTCTCACGGCCAAAAAGGTTGCATACCCCAGGTCTAGGGTGATTTTAAATGTTGTTTCTCTTTCTTCCTCTTGCTGCTGTGATGTGTTGGAAATATATAGAAATGCTGATGAATTATGTGCATTTATTTTGTGTCCTGCAACTTTGCTAAATTTGTTGATTATTTCTACAGTTTTTTAATTGATTCTCTAGGATGGTTTTAAGTCTACCATCCTATCATCTGCAAAGAGTCTCCTCAAAGCCTATTTTAATGCCTTCAATTTCTTTTTCTTCTCTAATTGCTACTGCTAGTGTTTCTAGTACAATGATTAATAATAGAGGTGATAATGGGCATCCTTGTTTCACTCCTAATCTTACTGGGAAGAAATAATACTATGTGATATAATAAGCAATTTATCCCCATTGCATATGATGCTTGTTGTTGATTTTAGATCTATACTGTTTATTATTTTTAGGAAGGGTCCTTCTATTCCCATACTTTCCAGGGTTTTCAATAGGAATGGGTGTTGTATTCTGTCAAAGGCGTTTTCAGCATCTATTGAGATAATCATGTAATTTTTTGTTTGTTAGCTTGTTGATATGGTCAGTTATGTGGATGGTTTTCCTAATGTTGAACCATCCTTGCATTCCTGATATAAATTCCATCTGATCATGGTGGATAATCATCTTGATCACTTGCTGGGGTCTTTTTGCTAGTATTCTATTTAAGATTTTTGCATCTATGTTCATTAGGGAGATTGGTCTATAGATTTCTTTCTCTGTTTTTGATCTACCTGGCTTTGGAATCAGTACCATATTTGTGTCATGAAAGGAATTTGTTAGGATTCCTTTTTTCCTTATTATTTGCTTATTATATCACATAGTATTATTTGCTTATTATATCAAAAAATTTGTATAGAATTGGAATTCGTTGTTCTTTGAATGTTTGATAGAATTCACTTGTGAATCCATCAAGCGCTGGTGATTTTTTTCTTAAGGAATTCTTTGATAGCTCGATCAATTTCTTTTTCTGATATGGGATTATTTAGGTATTCTATTTCTTTTGTTCTTAATCTAGGCCATTTATATTTTTGTAAATATTCATCCACATTAACTAAGTTGCTATATTTATTGTCATATAATTGGGCAAAATAGTTTTTAATGATTGCTTTAATTTCCTTTTCATTAGAGGTGAGGCCTTTTCATATTTGATACTCTTAATTTGGTTTTCTTCTTTCCTTTTTTAATTAGATTGACCAGTACTTTGTCTATTTCATCTCCTTTTTTTTCAAAATACCAGTTTCTAGTCTTATTTATTAATTCAATAATTCTTTTACTTTTGATTTTATTAATTTTCCATTAATTTTTTAATATATGCACTCAAGGATATAAATTTCTCCCTGAGTACTGCCTTAGCTGCACCCCACAGAGTTTGGTAGGATGTCTCATCATTGTCATTTTCTTCAGTGAAATTATTGATTGTTTCTATGATTTCTTCTTTAACTAACTGCTTTTGAAGAATCATATTATTTCATTTCCAATTAGTTTTTGATTTGCCTGTCCATGTTCCCTTACTAATTTTTTTATTGAGTTATGATCTGAGAAGTCTACATTTATTATTTCTGCTCTTTTGCATTTGTTTGTAATGTTTCTATGCCCTATTACACAGTCAATCTTTGTGAATGTACCATGTGCAGCTGAAAAGAAGGTGTATTCCTTTTTCTCCCTATTTATTTTTCTCCACATATCTATTAAATCTAATTTTTCTAGTACTTCATCCACTTTTCTTATCTCTTTCTTATTTATTTTTTGGTTTGATTTCTCTAGATCTGAAAGATGAATATTTAGATCCCCCACTAGTATGGTTTTACTATTTCCATCTTGAGCTCTGCCAGTTACTCCTTTATGAATTTGGATGCTTTGCTACTTGGTTAATACATATTGAGCAGTGTTATTTCCTCATTGTTTATACTGCCATTAATCAGGATGTAATGACCTTCCCTGTCTTTTTTAATCATATCTATTTTTACTTTGGCTTTGTCAGAAATCATAATAGCTACTCCTGCCTTCTTTTTTCATTTAAAGCCCAAAAGATTTTCCTCCAGCCCTTTACCTTAAACCTGTGTATGTCCATGCACCTCATGTGTTTCTTGTAGACAACATATGGTAGGATTTTGGTTTCTAATCCACTCTGCTAATTGCTTCTGTTTTATGGGTGAGTTCATCCCATTCACATTCAGAGTTATAATTATCAGTTGTATATTACCCAGCATTTTGGTATCTTCTCCTAGTTCTACCTCTTCTTCTTACACTATTTCTTTTTAAACTAGTGATTTGTTTTAAACCAGTAACCATTGTCCTCTCCCTTGATTTATTTCTCTTTCTACATCCTCCCTTATTATTCCCCTCTTTTTATTTTTAAGGCCTAATGAATTCCCTCCCCCTTCTTCTCCCCTCCCTTTTTTGATCTCCCCTCTCCCCTGTTCCCCTTGGTTTATCACTTCTGACTTTCTCAATAGGGTTAGATAGACTTTTATATCTCAATGGATATAGCTATTTTTCCCTCTCAGGGTTAATTCCAATGAGAGTAAGGTTTAAATATTACTTCTTAATGCTCTCTTCCTCTCCTTCTTATAATATTATTCATCCCCTCCCCTTCCCATGCCCTCTTTGTGTATAAGAGAATATCCTATTTTTCTTATTCATTCAAGTTTCTTTTGGTGTCTTCTACTATTCACCCCCCTCTTTCCCACACCCTATATCATCTTAGACCATTTTGTCCTCCATCCTCTCCCTGTGAATAATTCATCTAATTACTATAATAGTAGATACTATAATAGTGAATAGAGTTCACTACAGAGAATTGCACATAACATTTCTCCACATAGGAATACAAATAATTAGATCTTATTGAAGCCCTTAAAGAGACAGATTTTAAAAATAAGAGTTTTCTTTCTTTCCCGTCTATTTTTTATTTATCTTTTCAGGTTTCTCTTGATTTTTGTGGTTGGATATCGAATTTTCCATTTAGTCCATGTCTTTTCTGGCAAATACTTAGAAATTTTCTATCTTGTTGAATGTCCATACTTTCCCCCTGAAAGTATATAGTCAGTTTTAATGGGTAGGTGATCCTTGGTTGTAGACCCAATTCTCTTGCTTTTCTAAATATCATATTCCAAGCCTTGTGGTCTTGAACCGTGGAGGCTGCCAGATCCTGATTGGTGCTCCTTGATAACTGAATTGTCTCCTTCTGACTTCTTGTAAAATTGTTTTCTTTTACTTGGGAGCTCTTGAATTTGGCTATTATATTCCTGGGGGTAGTCTTTTTGGGTTTAGTATAGAGGGTGATCTATGGATCCTTTCAATGTCTATATTGCCCTCTTATTATAGAACTTCAGGGCAGTTTTGTTGAATAATTTCTTTTAGTATGGAGTACAAATTTCTATTCATTTCTGCTTTTTCAGGAAGATCAATGATTGTCAAATTGTCTCTTGTAGACCTGCTTTCCTTATCTGACAATTTCTCAGTGAGGTATTTCATGTTTCCTTCTATTTTATCAGTCTTTTGACTTTGTTTTATTTGTTCTTGCTTTCTTGTGAGATCATTGGCTTCTACTTGCCTAATTCTGGTCTTTAGAGACTTGTTTTCTGTCATAATATTATGATTTTCCTTTTTGGTTTGGTCCATCCTGTTTTCCAGTTGTTTAATTTTGGTTTCCAATTGGGAGTTTCTGTCTTTTAACCTCTTAATTTCCTTTTGAGCTATTTCCCACTTCTCTCACCAAATATCTTCCATATTTCTATTGATCTCAGATTGGACATCTTCAAGAGCTTGTGACCTATTTTCATTTTTTGGGAAGGTTTGGATATTATTACTCCTTTGTTCTCCTTTGCTGTTTGCTCTATTGTCTGAATTTTTTCTGTGTCAATGTTGTAGTGTTAAAGATTTCTTCTTGTTTTTGAACATTCTCTTTTGGAGTTCTTGTGACTGGCTTGCCATTGTTATCCCAGTGCCCTGTCAGGTTTATCCTCACACCCAGGACCTGACTGTGTTCTTTAGGCTCCTGTTTTTCTCAGGGTCAAGTCTCCCAGTGGTGGTCCTTTTGCTTGTTCCTCTGCCCAAAGCTCCTTTAACATTTTCAGGGGGCTGCTTCCACAGTCATGCACCCCTCTGCACTGAGTTCCCACCCAAGGTCCTCTCCTGAGCTCAGGATCCGAGTCTGAGCCTGAGTCTGTTCCTGCTCTCAAGGTCTGTTTTCAAAGTCTATGTTCTTTAGCTTCTTGGTGTTTTAAGTCTTGTTGCTCTCAAGAGCAGGCACTGGTGATTCCAGGTATCTGCCAAGGACTTAATGGATGCCCCAAACTTGCTCTAACTCTTCTTTGCTGATGTTGGCCCTGTAGTTGTTGTGGGGGAGAAGGGGTTGTTCAGCTTGCATTTTAGTGAGAGCTATTTCATCCCCTTTTATAGCAATGAAATTCCTGATCCCATGTACCTTCAATGCTGTGCCCTATTATGGGGTCCCTTCATTCATCTGGATTTGTTTTTATGTCCTCTTAATGAGTCCTATATCTGTGAGTTAGGAGAGGTTAAGCAGCTGCTTTTTATTCTGCTGCCATCTTAATCCAGAAGCCACTGAGTGCTCATATTAATAAAAAATAGAAAGAGAAAATCAAAGAACTGGGCATCCAACTAAAAAAAGAACTAGAAAAAGAACAAATTAAAAACTCTCAGATAAGGACCTATTTGGAAATCCTAAAAAATCAAAGGAAAAATTTTAAAAAATTGAAATAAAAAGAACTATTGATCTATTAAATAAGACTACGAGCTGATATTTTGAAAAATCAAATAAAATAAAGTATTGCTTAATCTAATTTAAAAAGTAAGAAGAGAACCAAATTAGTAGTATCATGAATTAAAACGATGATCTCTCCTCTAATGAAGGTGATTTAGAGTGATTACTAAGAACTATTTTGTTCAATAATGAAGGTGATTTAGAGTGATTACTAAGAACTATTTTGTTCAATTATATGGCAGTAATATGGCAATCTAGGTGAAATGGATGAATATTTACAAAATACAAATAGCCTAGATTAATAGCAAAGGAAACAGAATAATTAAATAATCCCATATCAGAAAAATAAATTGAATAAGCTATCAAAGAACTCCCTAAGAAAAATATCATTGGGACAACATGGATTCACAAATGACTTCTTTCAAATATTTAAAGATCAATTAATCCCAATATTGTACAAGCATTTTGATAAAATAGATAAAGAAGGGGTCTTACCAAATTCTTTTATGATACAAGTATGTTACTGATTCCCAAGCCAGAAGACCAAAAAGAGAGAAATAAACCTATACATAATAACCTTAGTAAACAGATATAAAAATATTAAATAAAATACTAGTAAAGAGGCTACAAGAAATTATCTCTAGGATTATTCACTATGACCAGATGAGATTTACACCAGGAATTCAAGGATGGTTTAATATAGGAAAATCACCTCCATAATTGATCATATCAACAAGCAAATAGAAATCACATGATTATCTCAATAGATGCAAAAAAAGCCTTTGGCAAAATGCAACACCCATTCATATTGAAAATACTAGAAAGTATAGGAATAGAAGGGCTTTTCTTCAAATAATAAATAATATTTATTTAAAACCATCAGCAAATATCATCTTCACCAAGGACAAATTAGATGACTTCGTAAAAAGATCAGTTGTGAAGCACGGATACCCATTATCACCATTACTATTTAATATTTTACTAGAAATGCTGGCAGTAGCAATTAGAGAAGAAAAAGAAATTGTAGGGATCAAAGTAGACAATGAGGAAACTAAACTGTCACTGTTTGTTGAGGACATGATGGCATACCTAGAGAATCCAAGTAAATTAGAAATTAGAGATTTTGTAAGTTGGACTATATCCCGCATAAGTCCCTTAGTATTTCCCAAAATTCCCTTTAATCTCTCCTGTACCTCCACGTTTTTGTGATCACATTTGTATACAGTTTGCTGTAACTCCTCCCTCTTCCTCTTTGCTCTTGGGAGAGGGCTGGTTAGTACCTTTTAGTTAGTTTCTTTTGTTAGTTTATCATTAATAAAAATTTATAACTATGATATTTAGTATTTTATATATTAATTTTAATCTCCACATTGTGGTAACCACGAAGGGACAGAATTTTAAAAAATACTTTAATAGATAACATAGATAGTTTGACAAGCACTTCAAGCCTAACATCTGGCTGCCTAACTGCTTTCACTGCCACTTCTCATGCTCCTTCTGCCCAGCCTGCAGCCCCCACTGTTGAGCCAGGATCTGCTGCTGAAAGTCTAACAATTTGAGCTGTTTTATTTTTCCCCCAAGAGGGCGATGTATAAAAATCTATCCACTCCAATCCCTTCCAACACCTCATGTGGGTTTTCCTGCCACCAGTAACCATTTTTTTTAACTTGAAATCTTAAGCCAACTCTGGACTCCTGGCTGAGAAAGACTTACAACTCAGGAATTTTTTTTTTTCATGGGAAGGGCACCTCTCTGCAGTTTTTCTTTTGAGGGCAGAGAGACTAAATCAGTAGATTTTAAGTAGAAGGTTTTTGGGATTTTCTCTCTACCCTTTGGCTAGTCTTTTATATGCAATATATATATATATAAAATTATATAATATATATAGGGATTTGTTTATAGTAATATATATGGGATTTGATTAAAGTAATATATATATATATATATATATATATTTTACTTTAATCAAATCCCATTCAGCATTTTTTTTGAGGAATAATGCTGCTTCAAAGCATGCTTGAAACTCTGAAACAACAGTTTGAGTTGGTAAAGTTACAAAG
>NC_058135.1:189110010-189173192 GCF_016433145.1 Gracilinanus agilis | reverse complement strand
TATAGGGATTTGTTTATAGTAATATATAGTAATATATATATATATATATTACTTTAATCAAATCCCATTCAGCATTTTTTTTGAGGAATAATGCTGCTTCAAAGCATGCTTGAAACTCTGAAACAACAGTTTGAGTTGGTAAAGTTACAAAGTGCAGCTTGGATCACCTTAATTCTTTTCCTGGGAGTTTTTATTTTTATTGGAGATTTCCCACTTTATTTACTTCGCAAGAATATGCAACAGGCTAGGGGGCTATTTAAACTAGAATCCAAACTGAAATATTTTGACAAAGATTTGAAAGTCTTAAATCCCCAGTGCAGAATTCTCTCTCACTATGATGAAATTCAGAGCTCTGACAAATAAAATGCTAATGGATGATTAATTAATGGATGATAAATACTGGGGAGAGGAATGAATCCTAAAGATATATGAGAGTTTATTGCTTGCTAACTATTTTGAGTTTTGTCTCTCCTCCCTAATAGTGAACAAGTATATTCTGATTGGTAAAAAGCTTTTTGCCTGCCCTGCCTATACCTTGTTATTTGCTTATATTATTGCATTTGCTGATTTCTTTAAGATTTAATTTTTAAGTTTATCTCTATTAATCTAATTAATATCTATTCTGTTTTATGATTCTTTATCTGTACCATTTCCCTATGATTTTACTGAACAACATATTGTAAAAATCCCATAAGTCTTATGTATCCTTGATTTATCATCTCAACTATTGAGGTCACATGTTGCTTATATAGTCTTTTCTTCCTTTTTGACTTTGTTAATAGTCACATATATGATTCTGGTTACAACCTGTATAAAGCTTTGGATAATATGGAATTTAAATTGTAATTTTAAGGAGTCTTGAGAAATGACCCAGATATCTAGTAGTTTCTGAATGGATAATACACACACACACACACACACACACACACACACACACACACACATATAATGAAGTATGTTGTATTAAAAGGTAGAAAAATAAATAGAAGTTCCAACCAAAACTTTTTTAGTAAGCACATTGCTCTTCAAACAGAAGTGTTTTGATTTTAATTTTCTTTTTCCCCCTTATTAATTAATTAATTAATTTGTTTGTTTGTTTGTTTATTTTAAACCCTTACCTTCTGTCTTGGAGTCAATAATGTGTATTGGCTCCAAGGCAGAAAGGTGGTAAGGGCTAGGCAATGGTGGTCAAGTGACTTGTCCAGGGTCACACAGCTGAGAAGTGTCTGAGGTCAGATTTGAACCTAGGACCTCCCATCTTTAGGCCTGGTTCTCAACCCACTGAGCTACCCAGCTGCCCCCAATTTTAATTTTCTATCCCTTTTTTCTGTCATGCTGCATCCTATAATTGGAGATTTGCCATGAAGGACATTCAATGCCAGGTTACATATTTTATATTTTATCTCTACCTTTCATAGAATTTTTTTAAAAGGGCTATATGCAGTCTAATAATATCAGGTTTCTTTTTTCCCTAATATTATCCCTAAATTAAGTCCCTAAATTAAAGGGTTTAAAAAATTGCTTCCTATGAGGGAGGGAAGGAGAGAGGGTAAGAGGGAAAGNAGAGAGAGATAGATAGAGAGAGAGAGAGAGAGAGAGAGAGAGAGAGAGAGAGAGAGAGAGAGAGCGCCCTGGAAATTTATTGATATAAAAGAAAAATATATCAATAAAATTTTTAAAACAAAATTTCTAAATCTTGAAAAGTTATCACAGAACCACCAAAGAGCAGAATTGAAAGCAACTTTATATATTATACTATAATAGGACTTCTCATTAAGAAAACTAAGACCCAGAGAAGCAAAATTGCTAGAAACTGCAGAAAATCCATTTTTAAGGAGTCTAGAGTTACATAGAAATGAGTAGATGTAACAAAGCAATGTATTGTGGAGATTGCAAAAAATGCATATCGTACTAAATTTAGAAAAAGATTAACAAGAATTAGGCAAGAAAGGCTCAATATTCTTCATATACTAGCAGATGATAAATATTAATTCTATAATTACAAATAAAAATTCCAAAATATCCCAAAAATTCAACAAAATAACTGTATGGGTACCACTTATTATAACAGAAATAAACTGTCACTCATAGTTGCCTGAACATCATAGTGATCCACATAAATTTAAGACCATTATTTATAAGAGATAATATTTTGCTAAACAGCCATGACATGCAAATCATATGGAATGAAGACTTCTCAAAATATGAAGAACTTGAAGAAAAAAATCAAATTCTGTGGGAACAGGGAGAACTATATATGATTCCTATTTTCTTGTCTGCTCCTGGACTTGTCAGTGAGTCTACAGAAGATGAGCTTATATTGAAACATTTTGGTCAATTGAAACAAGTCAATTATTCTCATCACCCCTTTTTTAAACAGTGCTTCACTGAATATTAAGCATAAAAGAAAATACTAAGATTTAACTTTTTTAGATTATTTCCATTTAAATTTCATCAAAGATAAAGATAAAATAATAACATTTATATATAATGTGCATATAATTCACCTTAACATAAAATATAAACAATCTCTTCTTATCTCATCTTCTCCTCTCATAGAAAATTTTAATTCTAAGTATTCCCTTAAGAAGATTATGAAACAAATGGATAAGATGCTAAAATTACTAACCAAAAGAAACTTGGGGGAGGTGGCAATGGAACAAAAGGAAAAAATCCTCAGAGAGAGAAAGGAAGGAAGGAAGAAAATGAAGAGGGAAGAGAGGATGCAATGGAATGATGGTAGGTGGTGCCATACATAATTAATGATTTAAATTCTAAGAAACCAAATTCCCTTTTCATAATGCTGTTAGCAAAACTGGTTTTTCCAAGGAGGATGGAAAATCATTATAAGTATAATTATGTGTTTTTAATTTCTTTATTTAAGTTTTTATATTAGTGTTTTTAATATGTTTTAAAAATATTTTTCTATGATCTCTTCTATATTGAAATAACTATATATTTGGAGAGATAAGAAAGGCATTTGGATATTTAATTAATCAATTAATTAGAGACACCCATCAAATATAAACAAAGTTAGAAGGGGACAGGAAGAATTTAGTTCCAATCCTAACTATGATACTTATTATTAGCTTCCTGACACTCAGAAAGTTGTTAAATTTCTGAGTGTTCCTGTCATGTCTCTAAAACTATAAATTGTAGGTGCTAAGCTGTATTGTTAATGTCTCTTCATCTGGGACTTCTCTATGGCAGTGAAATCAAATGTTCCATCACTTTCTTCTAAAGATTCATGAGATGAATATCCATTTGCATTATTTTTTGAGGGCAACAGATTGTGCACTACCTTCAGAGCAAGATTAACCTATAAACTATTAAAGTATAATGATGGATTTTCAGACTTAGGACAAACAGAAATGAACTAATTGTATTGTTTACAAGGTGTTCATATAAATGTACTTCCACAGGTCTCTACTGAGATAGATACTCCTATATATCCATTTTGGAAAACCTACATCATGTGTTCTGGAGGTGGCTCCTCTTCTCCACTCACACCTGAGGATATTTCTCTCATTACCTGCCCCTCTGATCAGCAGCCCAGTGGGAACACTTCCTCCCTCCCCTGTATGAGTTAAGGTGTGGGGCTCACATGTGGCATGAAGGTTGTAGTTTGGGCATTTGGTCTCTAAATGTTTTGCCATCATTGCTATATATAAAGGATGAAAAATTAATACAGGATTCTTGAGGTTTCTTCCATCTCTAATATTCCATGCCTCTATTCTAACAAGACTGGACTGACAAACTGCAAAGATAGTATACAACATAGGAGCTTGTCCACTAAAATGTCCTATCAGATATTAATAAATGATAATTATGTAATATATGTAATAGCTTTAATCAGTTGTCAAGGCAATGATCATGGTCTTGTTGAATACCATTTACTGAAAAAATTCCACAATTTTTGTTTTATTGATAAATGTTCCTTTCTCTAGCATGGATTGTAAAACCTATACACATTTATAGGTAATTTCTTGAGTTGTACTATCATTTTAATCACACAAGAAACTCACCCAAACAACTTATTGCTTTCAATTTTGCAATCCCCTCTCAGGAATTTTGTTGTCTTACTAATGATTTCCTTACCAACAGTTGATCATATGATGATCAGTCACTACATCTAGATCTCGGTTTCAGTAACACATAATTATTTCTTCAGCATTCATTGTCATGCCACTATCTTTTTAAAAAATTTTTTAATTTTTCCAGATAACCTGTTGATACACATTTTAATATTCATTTTCTGTCATTTTACAATCCATGTTTTGCCATTCTCCCTTCTCAAAAGGCAAGTAATATGATATAGGTTATAAATATACTATCACATAATACATATTTCCATGTTTGTCATGTTTGATGCAATATATATTGCCTACACTAAAATATGTGTGGATGAAATAAAGTCAAAATGATATGTTTGTATCTTTATTTGGACTCTGGATGTTCCTTGTGTGATGGTAGATATCCCTTTTCATCATGAGTACCTAGGAACTCTCTTGGATCCTTGCTTTGTTGATAATAGTTGTCATTCACAGTTGATCATCATACATTATTGCTGTATTATGTGCAATGTCCTTCTGGTTCTGTTAACTTCACCTTGCCACTATCTTTTTACCATTACCCTCCATCTCCCATACCTCTAAATCCATAATCCAATAAGCAATCTCATTTATCCTATAAGAAGTTTTCAGTCTCTTCAGTTATGGCTGCATTTACCACCCCTGTATCTCTTCAAGCCAAAATTTCCCTCTTTGACCATAATTCTTCTCTTCATGTTTTCTATATTATAACTTGGTCTCTTTGAGGGCTAGCACTAAATTTGATCATCTTTGCATAGCCATTGCTTGGTATATAGTTTTTGCTTAATAAATTATTTTTCATATGTTTTTTCATTTGTTAATTTGCTCCTTTGCTTGACTGATGATTAGATGAATATGTCAATTCTCCCAAAAATAGATTACAATTTATTCAGGTTTCCTTATGATATGGGCTTCTTCTCCAGAGAAGAGCAATCTTTTTGACTGGAAACTTTCTTCTAATTCTTTTCAAAAAGTTTTTTTTCTACCAGAAAAGTACTAAATGTGCCTAACTATAACATTTCCTCTTCTGACTCAAAAATTGTGGCAAGTCATATTCACACAAAACTTTAATATTGTAAATGATATCTTTAGTAATATCCCTTTGAGAAAAGTTGTTCAAGAATTTTATTTCATGTTATAAATGGGGAAAATGAGGCTATGGATGCTCAAGTCACACATCTCATGGTCTATATTTCTAACTGTCCAAACAAGTATCTATCCTTGCTCACCAACTCTTTATTTCATAACACTTTGAAATCTAATCTTGTTTCCCAACTATTGCACTGAAACAATTCTTTTTCAGGTTAACAGCAATATATCTGAAAACTTTACTTTGGACATAATGATGTTATACATTTATTTAGTAAACAAGAGGATCAACCAGACATGTAATTTCATTGGTGTGGAGAACTCTGTATTTGGAAATATTCTCTGCAAATGCTAGTTGTGCTGACGCAGATAGGAAGCTCATACAAACTACTAGTCTTAGAGGACTATTTGGAGCACTGAGACATAAAGTTCCTCGTCCATTCACATAAAGATAATCTGTACTCGAAGGAGGACTTGAACCCAGATCCTTCTTACTTAAGAATATTCATCAGACAACTACATTGAGCAATCTTTCCTCATAAAATTTATGTTTAAATAAATGAATCTATATACACAGAACATCATAACTTTTAAGTCACTTCCTCTAAATTTCCAACAGCATTATTATTTTTATTTACTCCCAATTATTATTCTCATATAATGAATCTCTCTCCCCCATCCACGCCAACTTGGTAATCTCAGTACTTCACTGTACCCTCCAAAATTTGAACAGTGAGACACTTAGAAAAGACTACTTCAAACTGATGACATTCTATGGATTTGCATTCACTTAAACCTCATAATTCAATTGATCATGAGATTTCACTGATGTATTTACCTTTACTAGTGTGCAGAGAATATAATTCCTCCAAAGCAAAGATATTTATAGTGAAAAGCAAAAATTGCAAAAGTGCATAACCCCAATATACTTGAGATAAATTTTTCTATAGTTATTATCAGTGAAAATTATGAGCAAGAATAAGATATATACATATTATAGTTGCTTCTATTTCTATTATTTTAGGGAGCACATAGACATATAATATCTAACATTCCAATTGAAGACATTTTGATTTAATGAACTCTCCTCATTCCCTGTCTTCATTTCTCTGTCTCTCTCTCTCTGTCTCTCTCTGTCTCTCTGTCCTTATCTCTCTCTGCCTTGTTGTTTTTCCCTCCCTCTTACTTTCTCTTCCCTCTTCACTCACTCTTTCCCTTCCACTTCTCTCACTTAGTTTCACTTAATAGAGCAGTATAAACAAGTGTTTAAGAATTCCCACAGCTGTGAAGCCTACTTTGTTTTATTATGTTTTTCTCTTCGAAGTTTATATGCTTTTGAAGAAACTAATTAAAATCAATTAAACATTAAAAATCGGAGCATTAAAGCTTCTCACAAAGTATTAATCAGTAAAAATAAATTTTTGTCTCTCACAAGTCTCAGGAGAAATAATAACACCTCTCAGCTCATGATAGTATTGCTTTTAAGAATGCTACATTTTGAAAATATTGGAATTTCAAAAAAGGAAAGGAAGAAAGAAATCCATTTGCTGCATATCAACAATGGAATTCCATCCCTCTCATTTTCCTTCAAAATGTTATAGTGTTGCAGTTCCAAAAGTCATAGCTCTAATATAATCACATCTTGTTTTCATTCTTTTGTGATATCATTTTTACATTTGTATTTGATAATGCCATTTCATCTGATTTTACTGATTGGAGGGATAGCATGTTTTTTTCTGACCATTGATATTCAATGGCATAACAATTCATACATTGTAGTAGATGTACTGAATCTAGTTCAACAATTGAACAAACATCCATTAAATTCTGATGATAATTATTTATATCTATAGAGTGCCTTATGGTTCCTCTAGTACTTTTATGTACAATGATTTGATACCTTGGGACCTAAGAATGGATGAACAAAGCTTGAAGAAATTAAAATTTGTTCCCAGAGAATAGTTTATGCATGAGTAATCTGAAAACATAAGGAAACTTACCTTCAACATCAGTTCTACAGATTCTTCTACATCAAAAAAAAGTTGAAGAGGCAAAATACGTATTTGATTCCTATAACATGTAATATAAATGGACCAATGAGGAAAAATTAATAAGTGAATGAATTTATAATAGATATGATTATCTCAGGTATACTTGCTACTTCTATTTACAAATAAGTTAATAGTAGACCTATTGTTTAATATTTTTCTGCTCATAACTACCTATTAAAGACCATTCTTACCTGTGGGAGAAGATGAATAAATGTAAATAAATCCACAGAGAGATGATGTGAGCAAGTAATTCTCTTAGGTATGGTACAAAAATCTTGATAATGTAAGTCCTATTCACTTTGGCAAAAATGTATCTTGGCAAATCATGCACAACAATTCATACTTATTGAGGTATTTTTTTGAAAATAGTAGTATACAATATTTAAATTTGTAGAATCAAACCATGCTTGATCATTTAGGAGATATTTAACTCAAACATATAAAAATAATTATTCATCAAAATACTAATAAGCTTCCTCAAAAATGGGTCATATACAAATATGAGGATTTAGTTAATGTTATGTAGGCTTAGGCAAAAGTATGGAGAAAGAAATGAACAGAAAAGAGATCAATGTACCAAATTATGATATTAATATAAAAGAAAACAATATTGTAACACATCAGAACTCTGATCAATGTCCTGAAAAATCAGGAATTGATTGAAGATGTTAATTGAAATTGTTAATTGAAAATAAAACATGACTCCCTCCTTTCAGCAGAGATAAGAATCTTCTACTATTGGAAACTTTCTAGGTAGAAACTTTCAGTTTCCTAGGTGAACTCTAGGTTCCCTACCTGTTCCCATCTGAGTTTGATAGGAAATCAATGAAATTCCTTTGTGTAGTCCCCATCTCTTCCTATAAAACACCTGAACTATATTGATTTTGAACTTCATGGATGCATGGAGTATAAATAAACCTAGGACTCATAATGAAGACTATAATTAACACAGTTCTTTAAACAGCCTCTTATAAAACCATCGTGGACTCCCTTCTTTCATGACTTGAAGGAAATTTTGCTCCACATCTCCATGACAATGTTCCTGTCTTACATCTTTTCCTTCCTTTTCTCATCTTGTTTTAGATGTTATTATTGACTGCAGTATGAAAGATTGGTGAGCTGGTGTAACTTGGTTATATCGGACCAAAGTCCAGTGTGTGAAATTGGTGGTCTACCTTGGTTTTAGCAGTGGTCAGTTGCTGCATGTTTGGGGAACTGTTACCATTATAATTTTTTTCTTTGTTGCTCTTTTCCCCCTATATGCTTCCTTCAGTTTTTACTATTTGGTCATGTGACCTTCCCTTCACTAGATTTACTCAATGGCTTCCAGGATTTCAGCAATGATGAGCTTATCTAATTCTTCATTGAGTCTCCTTTAGTCCCTTTTATTTCCTTCAGTGGGTACTAAAAATGGACATATTCAAATTTATATGTGAGGTTCAAACCCGGCCTCAGCCACTTCCCAGCTGTGTGACCCTGGGCAAGTCACTTGACCCCCGTTGCCCACCCTTACCAATCTTCCACCTATGAGACAATACACCAAAGTACAAGGGTTTAAAAAAAATCTAAAAAAAAAATTATATGTGTATCTTAATTTAAATAATAGATTATTAGATGATAATGCTAAAAATGTCCTTAAAGATTATTTTGCCCTCTCATAAATTGAGAGGGAAGCTTTAGGCAGAGCTACATTCACCCTAAAATACTATAATGACTTTGTGATACAGTATATAATGCTCATTGATGTCCTTTTCTTCTTGTTTCTGTCATTCACAGATAGTACTAAAATAATTATAGTTATACTTATGAAGAAAAAGGCTATATCTTTATCTCTTTTTTATATGCTTCTATTTTGTTCCTTACTGACCAATATAGTCATATTTGTATCAGCTATATGAATGCAACTAATTTGAATTACCTTTCAAGTAATGAGAAAGGATACTTTCTGGAAACTGAAGGCCAGGTTTTTAATACGTATCCTAAATTTCTATGATTGAAACATATTGACAGTAGCTTTGATTGATTTATGTTGTAGCCTACTAAGCCTCATTATTTAATCATACCATAAGGATTCCAATTTCAAGAAGATTGGTAATCCTTTTTGAAAAGAGAGGAGTATATACCTACTAGTAGAAGAAACTAGCTCCCTCTAAAGTAATTTATATAAAATGGATACATTGATTCTTGCTCATTTCTATGTATGTAAACATTATTTTTTAAAAACCTAAGTGATATAATCTTCAAGTTGATGATGCCCTCCTCCTGAATACTTTTCTCCTTTTAAGTTTTCCTGACTTTTGTGTTCTGATCTGATTCTTCTCCTGCACCCCTGACTTGTCCTCTGTTTTATTTAATCCATTTACTCTTTCCCAAAGTTATCATCCCTTTCTCTCTATATTTTACCTTTTGGTGATTTCCTGAGGTCCCCAGAGTTCTATAGCATTCTGTTCATTTTCTCACAACACTGCTACTCTCCACCTTGTATTTAATAAGGCACTTTTGTTCCCATCCTAGGCTTGTGCTTTTCTGATTGTAAGAGTTAGTTTACAATATCTAACTTCACTCAAACTCTGTCTCTCCATCCCTTTCCATTTCTTTCCCTGGAAACCCTACTCAATTTCCCTATGACTTGGATTTAGCAATCCTGTGAATTCCCAGACCAAAATACTTCTCTCTGGCTGTCACTGCCCTGTAAGTATTGTCTGCCCTTGATAGTAGAATTTAAACTCTCTGAAGACAAACATTATGTTACTTCTACATTGGTTTCTACATCACTTAGCACTATGCTAATAGCAAGTGCTTAACAAATGCTTCTAGATTATTAGGTGGAGCAGTGACTACAGCACTTAGCCTAGATTCAGGAAGACCTGAAATCAAAATCAGATTCAAGAACTTACTTATTACTTGTAATATTCTGGGCAAAGCACTTCATCTTTACCTAAATCAATTTCTTTAGCTGTAAAAGAGTGATAAGAATAGAACCTTTGTCCCAGGGTAGTTGTGGGTATCAAAAATAATATTTCTAATGCACTGTACATCATATATAGTAAAGGTATAATAAATGTTCTTTTATTTCCTAATTCATTCAATTATCTTCTCTATTCAGAGATCTAATACTATATATCCTATCCTCATGTTTCTACTGAACACCAGTTCTGAATTGTCAGTTGTCTTCTAAAACATTTTGAAAGTCCCTTAAACTTCTATAACTCAACATATCCGAAATGGAATTATGTACCTTTCCTCTTAACCTCTTAAACCTATCATTTCCCTTACATTTCCTATTTTTGTCAAGGCCTCCACTAAGAGTCCATCTACCCAGGTTTAAAACTTTGTAGTTAATTATGTCGAATTCTTTACTTGGCCTTCTTTCTCCCCACAACTATATGTATTCAGATATGAAGATCCATATAGTCTACTCTTAAAGTGTATCTCACATCCAACTCTTTTATTCCATTCAAATTGCCACCGACCTCATTCAGGCTTGAGTAGAGAAAGCTAATAACTTCCTAACTGGCTTCCTGCCCTTACTTGTTTCCAGAGTCAAGGTGAACTATTTGGGAAGTTGTCATAACACTTATAGATCCATTAGAGTGCTAAAAAAATTCTGTCATTTAAAAATCCTATACATAATGAAATTCATTTTATTTTGATTAAAGCAGTAGTGGTGAAAATGTTGACTAGTCCTTTCTGTAAACTTCATATTCTTCTGACCAGCTGAATATTTTTGGGATATAAGGTTACTCTCCAGGCATTTAAGGAGAAGTGGGCATCTTCAAATAAATGATTTATAAAAGCTTCTGCTTTCTCCTGTAGGACCAATAAATCCTGAGCTTGCTGATATTAGTCCACTTCACAAGTATACCATAGACCAATGCCTCAAACTAGTAGCCCAAAGGTCTTGATCAACAGGTTTGTCCTTTTCTGTAACTTGCTTATCGCCATAAAAATTGTTGTCTTAATCCAGCCTGTGAAGAGCTTGTATGGGTGTGGCAGTAGAGGTGAAGGTGTGCAGCTAAGACTAGGTCAAAAGGCACTTCTTTGGTGTAGGCTTGTGGTGAACCAGTTTCATAGTTCTTGTCATTCAGAGGTCACAGGGTGCTCCATGAGAAGGGAGGGGAAATGAGGGAGCTGAGTTAGGGGAGCCTGAAGTGGGTGGGGATGAGGTGTGACTAGACTTAGTCTCTCTGACTGGGAGTCACTGGATACCTCTAGGTATGTACCTCTTAATTACTCTTCTGATTATCTATGAACTATTTTATAACCTTTAGAATATAGATCCAAATTGCTTTCTAGATTGGTTGAAACAGTTCACAACTTCCCCATCAGTGCATTAGTACCTCAGTTTTCAAATATCCCTTCTAAGCTTTGTTATTTCCTTTTCTGTCATAATAACAATCTGAGAGGTATGGAGTGGTACTTCAGATTAATTTAATTTTCTTTTTTTTCTAATTTATGATTTAGAGCATTTTTGCATGACTATGAAAATCTTTAATGATTGAGAAATGCCAGTTCATATTCTTTGATCAATTAGAAATTGTGGAATTGTAAAGTTGAAAATACCTTGTACTCCCTTTATTTACAGATGGTTCTTCTTTTATGAGAGAGGGTGTGCGCTATACAGGAGCTGCAGTAGTTACAGAATTGGAGACTCTATGGTCAGCTTCTTTACCCTCACATGTGAGTGCACAAAGTGCAGAACTCACAGCTTTAAAACAAGCTTGTATCATTGCACAGAGCAAAAGGGTCACAATTTACACAGACTCCCGTTATGCATTTGGCATATGTCATGCTGTTGGCATGTTATGGCTTCAAAGGGGATTCTTAATATCAGCTGGAAAGTGTATTGCCAATACAGACCTTATCACAGAACTTCTTTCTACCATCCAACTCCCTGAAGCCATAGCTGTTGTTCACTGCTCTGCACACACAGGTGGCACTGACCGTGTCTCCAGGGGAAATGATGGAGCAGATGCTGCAGCCAAACTAGCAGCCTTAGGAGGACCTGAGTTAATTATGCCACTAACAATTACTGATAATTTGGATCTATCCCTTTCCTATAATGACAAGGAAGTGGGAAAATGGAAGCAGAGATTTAAAGCAAAACAGATAAATGGAGTATGGGTGTCATCTGAAGGCAAACCCCTACTCTCTAGGGCTTTCTATAACCAAATTTGTCATTCCATCCATAAACATGGTCATTTTGGCACCCAAGGCATTGTAGACTCTGTTAAAAGAGTATGGATAGCACCTGGATCAACTACAATTGCTTCCAAAATATGTACAGCTTGTCCCACGTGCCAGGCCTTTAATCAGCACACTTTTCAAGAAAAAGCTTTTGGTGGATGTCCTCTAGCTTACATACCATTTGAACATTTGTAAATTGATTTTATCTCTATGCCAAAAGCTAGACACTATAAATTTTGTCTGGTCATAGTCGATCAACTGACCAGGTGGCCTGAAGCTTTTCCTATGGCTCAGGCCACAGCGGCTTTTGTTGCCAAAATCCTTTTGAAAGAGATTATTCCTCATTTTGGCCTGCCAGCACATATTGATTCTGATAGAGGAACTCACTTTACTGAGTCAGTCTTATCACAAATTTATTCATGTTTGGGGATAACTCCTAAGTTTCATACACCATATCATCCCCAGAGCTCTGGCCAAGTTGAAAGGATGAATAAGGAAATTAAAACTATGATTGGCAAATTGTGCATGAGACTCATTTGAAATGGCCTGAAATTCTACCTCTGGCCTTATTTTATCTCAGAAGCAGACCCAGAGGCAATTTATACGTCTCACCATTTCAGATGCTATTTGGACATCCACCTATTCAGGCACAACCATTCAACCCTGCCTATACTTCCTTGTTAGGAGAGGATAAAACCGTTGCCACTTATATCAGACAATTACAAACAAAATTGCGAGAACTCCATGACTCTGGAGTTGCTGTTCAAACAGGCCCCTTAGACTTCTTGCTTCATGATTTGAACCCAGGTGATAGTGTGTACATAAAGAATTTCAAACGTACTGGGTCAACTGAACCTGCTTATGATGGACCATTCCAGGTCCTATTAACTACACCAACAGCCATTAAAATTGGGGAGAGGGACTCATGGATTCATTGCAGTCATGTGAAACAAGTACCCCCTATTGATAATGAATAATTCTCTGTACTAAGTATTATTACCTGCACCTTTTATATTTGACTATTGATTGTATTTGCCTATTTTGATGAGAATGCTCTATTGCTGGATTTTGCACTATTTTGTTGCACTTTATTTGATCCTTGTACTTGAATGATGCATATGCTACCTCACAACATAATATCTGTATTAGTGACCTAATTGACCTGATGTGCCTTTCAAAAACATTTTATGCTCTTTGTCATTCCTTTTGCACTTTCTCGAATGTATTATTGCTTTGTATGCCTCATTTGCACTCACACTATGGATCATGGCAAGTTAAGGAGGAAATGAATCTTATTTCTTACAAATTAACCTCTTTTCTTTACCTCTGTGATTGTGTAAAAACTACACTTTTTTTGTTGTTGTTGGTTTTTCTTCCTACATGTGCAATACAGTATTTGATTTTTTTTTCCTTTTCCCTCATTGTTTTTTACATTTGGAGCACATCACCAGCATTAAATAGACTCTTGACTGTTTTGATTTTTGCAATAAGAATAAGTTACGATGCCCATTTGCCTACCATATGAATTTATACCCAAAAAGTTTTGGACTATAGAAACCTGCCACTAGTTATTTAACTATTATGAGACTTTTGCTCAATGACTATGTCTAATCCAAGAAAAATTGGACCACAAAGGAGCACAGAGTTTTTGACCTGCAAAGTGCAAATGAGCACATAAAAGAAAGAGACTGAACTAATCCTAGAGGGATTGATGACATTCTATGTAAAGACTTGATCCTGCGTGAGACTCGAGGTTGCGATGCTTAGCATATGTTAAGACGTAGGACTTCCTTGTACCGCACTTGATATCAAGTACTCAACATCGATTGTTCTGGCTCCATTATATCTGAAGTGAAGAAAAGTATTGCACCGGAAAATGCTATTTCTCATTTGTCTCGAGATCTAGTCTCCTTTTTCCATTTCTTCTATGATGTGACAACTTACTGTAGTCCAGGCTGCTAAATTGGGTTAGTGAGTGAGTGTCATTGCAAAACGTATGGGACATGGATTGCTACAGGAACCTGCTTTGATTTGTGAATTTTTTTCCTTTTTCTTATTCCTAGAATTTTTTCCTTTCACGCATTTTTTTTAAATAACCTGTATTTTCCTCAGAGGTTATTTTTTTTCTCCTTTCTTTTTCTTTTGTTTTTTTTTCTTTTTATTTTTTCTTTGGACTTTTTGATGTTTTGAGAATTGATTTGTATACCTTATGCCTTGACCATGTGTGATTCCCATGTGTATCCCCGTATTTTCCTCAGGGGGGAAATGTAAAGTTGTTCTCCTCTGGGTGACTATGTTACTTCTGTAAATTTGGACTTGAATTAGACCCTAATTTAGAACAGAAGACTACCTCCCAGAATCCAGAAGATGCCATGAGGATGCATGCAGAGACTACACACTGCTGCAAGAGATCCAGAGTGAATTTCGAGACATGGCAAATTTGAACTTTGGGGGGTTCAATGTATTTATTTTGAATGGATACTTTATGCCAGAAGAAAGGGGACTGCCTCCTAAATGGCTTATTGTCAATGCATCAAACATCGGTTTTGTTCTTTCTCCCGTTTATTTCCCTTTTATCTCTGAATTATTGTAAACTTTAATTTGATTGTTTTCATGATCCATTGGGGAGACTTGTCTCCCAAAGGATCACAGGGGGGAATGTAAAGTTGAAAATACCTTGTACTCCCTTTAAAACTACATTACCCATAATTCCTTGAGCCTTTTCCTATTGGTTGTGGGTTTTGCGGGTTTTTTGATATGGTTATGGGGGGCGTGTTGTCGGGGTCTTTTGGGAGAGAAGGCGCCGTGGTGAAGGGTGAGTGAGGTTCTTCCCCAGGGTTTTTTAAATAAAATCTTCATAAATATCATAATTTGGAGGCATTGAATATTAATTTCGATCTTTACAGAATGATTTGTTTTCCTATACATTTGACTAATTTATCTATATATTTGAGAAATGATATCTTTATTAGAAAGTCTTATAATTTTTTTCATAATTATGATTACTGTATATTATTCTCCATACTATTTCCCATTCGAATTTACCCTTTTCTCTTTCCTTTCATTCTGTCCATCCTCAAAAGTCTTTAGTTTCTGACTACCACATCTCCCAATTTGCTCTCTTTTCCATCAGCATACCACCATCTTTTCCCCTTCCTCTACTATTTTCTTATAGGCTAAGATAGATTTCCCTATCCAATTGATTGTGGATACGCTGTCTTTTTCATTTTGCTCTCTTGCTCCAAAATAGTAGGGCAGTTTTACTTGATAATTTCTTTCTTTCTTTTTTTTAAAACATTTACCTTCAATCTTGGAATATATACTATGTATTAGTTCTAAGACAGAAGGGTGATAAAGGTGAAGCAAAGGGAGATAAGTGACTTACCCAATGTTCAGACCTACGTCATTAACCACTAAGCCATCCAGCTGCCCCATCCTTGATAAGTTCTTGAAAGATAATGTCTAAACTATTTTTGATCATGTTTTTCAGATATTCCAATAGTTTTTTTATATTATCTCTACTGGATTTATTTTCTTGGTCAAATATTTTTCCACTGAGAGGCCAATTCTACTTTTTAAAGAGTTCTTTACCTCAGTGAATTTTTGTACCTCTCCTTCATATGGTTGATTCTGCATTTTAAAAAGTTTTTCTATTCAATTAATTTTTGAAAGACTTTTCCAATTTAGCAGTACACTTCAGTGAATTTTTTGCCTTTTTTTTTACCAATTGTCTGATTCTTTTTTTTAAATTATTTTCTTCAGCAGTTTTTGTGTATTTTTAATTGTTTTCCTTTATCACTCATTTATTTATTTATTTTTATTGTAAAAATTAAGTTATATTGATGACTGTTTTCCTTTGAATAATTTACAGTTAAAGACCCTATCCACTTAATTGTCAGTCCTCTGAACTTCTAAACAGGAAAAGGAAAAGAAGTAAACATTTATATAGCACTTAGAGTCTGCCAGGCACTGTTCTAAGTACTTTTAAAAAATCTTATCCCATTTGATTTTTATGACAACCCTGTGAGGTACTGTTTTCTCCATTGTACAGTTGGGAAAATTGAGGCAAACAGAATTTAAGTGCCTTTTCCAGAGTCATACAACTAATAATTTTCTAAGGCTGGATTTGTACTTGTGATTTCTTAACTCTAGGCTTAGTGTTCTAAGTACTATGCCACTTGTCTAACTTGCTTTGTAGAGCTCAGAAAAGGCAAAAGCTGAGCTACAGACAATGCAAGTAATTAGAGTAAGGGCTGAAAGGAGATCTGATCCTAGATAGGGTATACATTATAAAGAGATGAAGTGATGAGGATACAGAATATGAAACTGGACAAATATCAGAACAATTGTTCCATTACGCTGTTCCATCAGCATATTATAGACTGGGTCAGAGAAGCATATAATTTAAAAGGACAGATTCTCAGGGGCTATTTTCTACAATATTCTTTTTGTAATTTTATTTTTATTGTTATGCAAGACACATATTGGTATCCACATTGGTCATTTCAATAAGAACAAATTTATCCATGACCAAACACACAAAATAAAACCATAAATACACTGATATGAAAGATGACTCCAACTGTTCTTTCTCAGGACATGAATAGCATTCCCTCTTATGTCTTTCAGGATTGTTTCAGATCACTGCATTGCTAGAAATAGCAAAGTTTTCACAGATAATCATTGTCTAAATATGACTGTTATTATATACAATGTTCTCCCCACTTCTACTTATTTCTCTCCGCATTAGTTGCTGAAGATCTTTCCAGTTTTTTTTCTGATATCATCTTGCTTATCATTTCTTAAAGCATAGTATTATTTCATCACCAACATGTACCACAATTTTTTCAGTCATTCCTCAATTGATAGACATCCCCTCCATTTCCAATTTTTGTCCCTTATAAAAGAACAGTTATAAATATTTTTGTATAAGTAGGTCATTTCCCCTTTTTTATGATCTCTTTGGGATACAGACTCAGTAGTGGTATAACAGGATCACAGCTCTATAGTCATATGGGCATAGGTCCTAATTGCCCTGAGAATAGTTGGACCAGTTTTGTTGTGTGCAGATGCAAAGCATGGAATCCCTGCAAAGGTACAGGGAGAGCCTCACCCAGAATTCCAGGGGACCCCCCTGGAGCACTTTGGGTGAGGGGCAGTTGAGAAGGGTTGGAGACAGTTAATTTGTGGAATTGGATGTAAGCAGACACTCTGCTTGTTTCTCCTGATTTGGGGTTTCTCCTGAGAAACCATTGTAGTATAAGCTAGTGATTTCTACTCATAGGGTTAGCCTATTTGTCATTACTATTCTTCATTATATAATTACTTAGTGATTAGAGAGTAAAATATTTATCAATAGCAAGAGAGCCAGTTTTAGTTAAATGCTTCCTCTCCTCTAGTGAGGAGGGGGAAGGGGGCATCAATTTAACAGTTCAGGGTCACCTTTCCTTTATCCTAAACCCTTCATTGATTTCTATAATTTTCCTTGTTAATTCCGAATATAACTTTTTACCTTCAAAGCTGTGCCTGATAATTATTTGGAAGATACTTACAATTCAGTCTGTATATTTAGTTTGAATCCTGTTGGCTGCCAGTTTAAGATCTCCTCTGTCCTCAACAGTTAGATAACTAGCTGTTATATCTCCTCTAACTAACCTGAGAGGAAAATAATTAATGAAAAGGAACATTATTGGGGTTTCAGTCATAAGAGAAACTTACCAGAAGAATCCTATTCCTGTCTTCAATACCAACTGAAGCAGAAACAGTTAGAGGGGAAGGGGTTTGAGAGCCAGGAGTGTTTTACCCCCTCTTTTCCTCACTGTAGCCTGTCAATCTCTGGCTCTTAACTTAAAGCGCTATTTGGCCCTGAAAATATTTATCTGCTTCTCCAAACTATTTGTTATTATAATCATAACAGTTTACAGCTCTACCAACAATGGATTATTATCACAAATTTTGCCATATCTCCTCCAATATTTGCCACTTTCCTTTCCTTGTATATTGGCCAATCTGTTAAGTATGAGGTGGTACCTCAGAGTTTTTAAATTTGCTTTTCTCTTATCAAGAATAACTTTGAAATGTAGTGGAAAATATTCAGATCTCCCCCTTTAAATACCCTTATACTCTAAGGACTGACTTTGCAAGGCTGACCTATCCAGAAGCTCACTACAAACATGATCACCACTACCTGCCCCCATCCCCTCTTCCCCTGTACCTGTTGGAACTCCAAAACAAAACAAGTAATCCACTTCACAGGGCATTGTTACTTCCCATGCTGTGACCTGAAAAATCCATGATGGATTGATATTCTGGACTTATACTTGTAATGCAAGGTGGCTAACAGAAACTTTTTGCTTCTGTAATTTCTTACAGTCACAAAAAGTCAGTAAAACATCTTAGATTCTTCAGAAAGTCAGTTAGAACTTAAAGCTATAAATAGAGGTGAAGTTCCAACTGACAGGGCTTTTGCTTTCTGGCTTTCGCTGTGGCTGGAGGCTTTTGCTTTGGCCTTTTGGCTTGGCTTTGTTTCGGCCTTGGCCTGTGCTTATTTTGTCTTGGGAAATTTGGACCTATCTCATTTCTCTGGACCTCTCCCTGATCTCCCATCTTCATCCCTCCCCTTCCCTGAATTTCCTTTGGGTCCTGGTGAAAGGGAGGGCTTGGTGATTAGACATTGTGGGTTTAGTTTCTATAGGCTAGTAGAGTATCCTCAAATAAGTTACCCCTAGTTTTAATGATGTGCTAGAGACTTTACTTTAAAGGTAGTCAAATCTTCCTGACTGGGAGAGCCAGACACTCTCTGTCCAAATCTCTCTGCAACCCATCCCCTAACTATCACCCCTCTCCCTAGCAGCACTTAGAAAACCCTGAACCCCTCTCCTCTTCTGACTGACCCTGGTATTATGAATCCCCTTGTTACCTATTCAAACCCTTTAGTGAATCATTGTGTCAAAAATTAAGACAAGGGCTCAAGCGGAAGGAATAATTTTTCTTTTCTTTCTTGAGAGAACTGGGGGGCATCCATCTTGGCAGGAAGTACCTACCTCAAGACTTCCTCCAGCCATCAGTTTGACTGGCAAGGAGGGGCCCTCTCGACTCCTCCCTCAAGAGACTCTGAAACTAAGGAGAGAAACCCTCCAGGCAAAACCTAAATATTTCTTACTGGTCCTAATTTCCTCCCTGTATCCTCTGTCTCAAGCCTCTGAAAATAAACGTATTTGAACTGCCCTCTCCTATATACCCCATTTCCTTTATCTCCTATATACCTTCCCTTACCTTCTTTCCTCCTCCAATCAACTTATAATCACCTATATCCCCTTTATCCTTCCTCACACCCAAACCCACTCAGATTATCATATTTATTTAATTTTTATAACATACTCTCTGTACCATACTAAGGACTATACAAGCCTGGGAATCAAAAGCACCCCCCCATCCCCACAGCAAAAAAACTTAGGGCTGCAACAGGAAGTAGGTATGGACATTTCCCTGCCTGACTAAATAGCAACCTCTTGTGTCTAGGCTTGAACAATCATACATCTTGTGAAGATCCCCAACTCTACTGCCCCCTCTCATCCAATCATGTAACTCCTCCTATTGTACCTATATTTGTCCAATCATGTAACCTGTTGAAATCCATGAATCTGTGTATAAAACAACAAGAACCCCTATCCTTGGGGTCCAGATCTGAGAAGCAATGCCATCTGGGTCTGCATGTAATAAATCTCCTTCCTTCTTTCCTCTTGAATGACATTGTGTTTTCCTCCTGCCTGGCTAAATTAAAAATCCCACATCAAAACATCCTTCCATATCATTATGAGTAGCTTTGATTTTGTCATCTAACAACTGCTTGTTCATATACTTTGGCCATTTATCAATTGGAGGATATCTTGTATACTTATAAATTTTACTTTGTTCTCTAAAAATTTCAGAAATTAGACTTTTATCAGAGATTTTTGTTATCATTTTTTTCCTATTTCATTGTTTCCCTTCTAATCTTGGTTAGATTATTCTTGTTTTTACAAAAAATGTTAATATAATCAAAATTATGCATTTTATATCTTATAATTCTCTCTCTCTCTCTCTCTCTCTCTCTCTCTCTCTCTCTCTCTCTCTCTTTCTCTCTCTCTCTCTCTCTCTCTCTCTCTCTCTCTCTCTCTCTCTCTCTCTCTCTCTCTCTCTCTTTTGGTCATAAATTCTTTCTTTCTCCAAAGATCCACAAGATAAATTCTCTGTTCTTTTTTTAGTTATGGTATAACTCTTTATATCTAAATTATATGTCGATTTTGACCTTATTTGGAATAGGATATAAGATATTGGTCTATACCTAGCTTCTGCAATGTTGTTTTCTAATTTTCCCAGCAGTTTTTGTTAAATAATGAGTTCTTATTTCAAAAGCTTTGGATTGATCAAACCCTAGATAGCTAAGGTAACTTATTCCTGTATATTGTGTATCTATCATACCCTGTTGATCTACCATTCTATTTCTTAGGCAGTACCATATTTATTTTGATGATTGCTGCTTTATAGTACTGTCTGAAACTGTTACTGCTAGTCTACCTTCCTTCACTTAAAAAAAGTAAATCCCTTGATATCCTTGACCTTTTGTCCTTCCACATGAATTTTGTTATTATTTTTCCTAGTTCTATAAAATGATTATGTGGTAGTTTGGTATGGCACTGAATCAGTAAATTTATTTTGGTAGAATGTCATTTTTTATATTAGCCTAGGCATTAGCAATTAATATTTTTCTAATTATTTATATCTAACTTTAAATGGCTGACAAATATTTTGTAATTGTGTTCATATAATTCCTGTGCTTGCCTTCACAAGTTGATTCCCAGGTATTTTATATTGTTAAGAGTAGAATTTCTCTTTCTAAATCTTGAAGCTGGACATTGTTAGTAATATATAGAAATGTTAGTAATTTATGTGGGTTTTTTTGTATACTGCAACTTTAGTGAAGTTATTACTTAATTCAACTAATATTTTTTTAGGATTTCATAAGTATACAATCATATAATCTGCAAAGAATGATAGTTGAGTTTTCTCATTACCTATTTTAATTCTTTCAATTCATTTTTCTTTGCTTATTGTTAAAGCTAGCATTTCCAATACAATATTAAATAATTGTGGTGACAATGTACATCTTTGTTTCATTCCTGATCTTATTGGAAAAGCTTCTAACTTATCACCATTGTGGATAATATTGTTGAAGGTTTTAGGTGGATACTACTTATCATTTTAAGGATTGACCCATTTATTCTTAGAATTTCTAGTGTTTTTAGTAGAAATGGGTGTTGTATTTTGTCAAAGGCTTTTTTGGAATCAATTGAAATAATTATTTTATTTCTGTTAGTTTTGTTATTGATATGGTCAATTATTCTGATAGTTTTCCTAATATTAAACCAGCACTGCATTTTTGGTGTAAATACCACATGGTCATAGTGAATGATCCTTGTAATACATTGCTGTATTTTCCTTGCCATTAGCTTATTTAAAAGTTTTACAACTATATTCATTAATGAAATTGGCTTATAATTTTCTTTATTTTTGCTCTTCTTGGTATCAGTACCATATTTGATTCATACAAAAAGAATTGGGTAGGATTCCTTCTCTGCCTATTTTCTCAAAGAGTTTATGTTGTATTGGGATTAATTGTTCTTTAAATATTTGGTATAATTCACTTGTGAATCTATATGGCCCTGGGGATTTTTTCTTAGTGAGTTCATTTATGGCTTATTCAATTTATTTTTCTGAGATGGGACTATTTAAGGGTTCTATTTCTTCCTTTGTTAATGTAGACAATTTGCATTTTTGTAAATATTCATTAACTTCACATAGAGTACCAGATTGAATAGCATATGATTGAGCAAAATAGCTCCTAATGATTGATTTAATTTCCTCTTTATTGGCGGTGAGTTTACCCTTTTTGTTTTTAATACTGATTATTTTATTTTATTTCCTTTTCTTAATTCAAATTATAAACACTGCCTATTTTATTTGTTTTGTTTTTTCATAAAACCAACTCCTAGTCTTACTTATTAGTTCAATAATTCTTTTACTTTCAGTTTTATTAATTCATCCTCTAATTTTTAGGATTTTCAATTTAGTATCTAAATAGTAATTTTTATTTTTTTTCTGTTTTTTTTTGGTTCCTTACTCAATTCATTAATCTGCATTTTTTCTTTTTTATTGATGTGAGCAATATAAATTTTTTCCTAAATACTGCTTTGGTTGTATTCCATAAATTTTGATATATTGTCTCCTCACTGTCATTCTCATTAATACAACTATTAATTTTTTCTATATTTTTTCTTTGAGCTACACTTTTTTGTTTTAGGTTAGTTTCCATTTTTTTGGTCTTTCCATGGAGCTTTATTGATTAAAATTTTTACTGTCTTGTGATCTGAAAAGGATGCATTTACTATTTCTGCTTTTCTGCATTTGGATGTGAAGTTTTTATGCCCTTATATATGATCAGTTTTTGTGTGGGAGCCCTGCAATGCTGAAAAGAAGGTAGATTCTTTTCTTTTTCCATTCAATTCTCTCCAGGGATCAATTAGTTCTAACTTTTCTAAGATTTCATTCACTTCCTTTATTTCTTGTTGATTTTTTGGTTTGACTTATCTAGATCTGAAAGAGGGAGGATGAAATTCTCCACTAGTATAATTTGCTGTCTCTTTTCCCTTAAAGTGCATCTATTTTCTCCTTTAAATATTCAGAGCCAATACAATTTGGTGCATATATGTTTAGTATCAATATGATTTCATTAATTTCTTATCTCTTTTAATCAAATCTACTTTTGCTTTAGCTTTGTCTAAGATCATGATTGCCACTCCTGTTTTTGTTTTTGTTTTGTTTTGTTTTTTGTTTTTACTTCTGATGATACACAATAAATTGCAGCCCCTTACATTTACATTGTCACATTGCTTCAAATGTGTTTCTTAAAAATAACATATAGTAGGATACTGTTTTTTTTAACCCACTCTGTTATATGCTTCCATTTTTTGGGTGATTTTATCTCATTCACATTCACAGTTATGATGATCAGTTGTGTATTCCCCTCTGTCTTATTTTCTCCTTTCAGTCCTTCTCTTTTTTTCCTTTCATTCTCCAGCTCTTAACTGATGTTTTGCTTTTTATCACTACTTCTACTTTCCTTCCTTTTATTATGACCCCCCTTCCCTTGTCTTATTCTCTTCCAATTTTACCCTATGGTAACATAGGATTCTATACCCCAAAGAGTATGGTTGTTATTCCCTCTCTGAGCCAGTTACCACGATAATAAAGGTTAAGCCTCATCTTTCCCTCTACTGAAGTAGTTTTCCATGTTTATATGAGATGTTATACCATTCCTTATTGAGTACCTTATTTTCTCTTTCTTATTTAACTTTTTAGGTTTCTCTTTGGTCTTGTGTTCAGACATCAAAATTTCTGTTTAAATCTGTTTTTTTTATCAAGAATGCTTGGAAATCATCTATTTTAAAGAATGAACATTTTTTCCTCCGAAAGAATATACTCAGTTTTATTGTATAGGTGATTCTGGGTTGTAAATGTAGAGCTTTTCCCTTCCAGAATATCTTATTCCACACCTTTTGATTCTTTAATATGGAGGCTATTAGGTCTTGTGCAATCCTGATTGTAGCTCCATGGTATTTGAATTCTTACTTTCTGGTTACTTGCAGTATTTTCTCCTTGGCTTAGGACCCTGATGGAAAACCTATGACAAGCATGTCAACACTGACACACATAGCCATTTTTGATGACATGAGCCTGCATGCAGCTGCATACAGAGAAGTATGATGCTGCATGCTGAGCATGAAACATTTGTTGTAGTGTTGTGTAGACACTCTGTGCTGGAGGTCTGTAGGCCAAAACAACAGAATTCTGTCACAGAGCATCTAGTTCTTGGACTTCTGGGCTGTTAGAGGACCTTTGACCTGACTTCTGGTGGCAGAGCATGAAGCAGTGGAATGCCATAGGGAACACATTGCTGGGGGCCCTGTGATCACCATTGTCAACAACTGTATAACTACATCAACCATCATCTAATCTACTGTGCTGGGGTGTTGTGGATTTCTAATTGACCATCATTACTGGGATAAGTGAGGGGGAGAATGGTAGAGATAAGAGCCTGTGCTATGGGTGCCATTTCCCACCATTAGAAATAGTGGCAACCATCTTAATTTACATAAGGAACACCACCTTGCAGCATAGTACAGATTCCATTTCAACATTACTATTGTTGTGCATCCCTATTAACCCCTATTTCTGCTTATTAACCCTGCCCTTTCCTAAAAGACAGTTATATGTGCCATCTTGTGGTCAGTTAGGCTAGTTAACCCTTAATTGCCTACAGGGCTAATAGGCTATCTATAATTCTATCTTCTTTCATTGTCTCCCTGAAGGAGAAACCAAAAAATTAAAAAAAAAACAAGGTTAAGTAAAGGAAGTGGTAGTAGCAGTAGCCAACCCTTTCAAGAGACATGGACTGAGATATATGGCATTATCGAAAAAAATGGCAGATCATTTTGTGTTCTATGTACTGAAACAGTAGTAAGCAGAATATGGAACATAATAGATATTTTGAAACTAATCATTCCCAGATCTTGGAAAAAAGTAAGGATGAAAGAAAGGAGTACATTTCTAGACAACTACACCTTTATAAGAGCCAGTCTAATTCCATCCTTAAATTTGTAAAAGGCTATACAAATTTAAAATCTGCAAGTTTGAGCATTGCTAACTCTATAGCTCAGCATGGAAAAAACCTTCAGTGAGGGAGAATTTATTAAAGAAACTCTCCTAAGATGTGCAGCAGTTCTGTTTCACAATATGCAGAATAAAGATGCAATTATTAAGAGAATATCTGAGTTAACACTCAGTAGAAATTTCATAAAAGTCTGAATTAGACTGTACACAAACTTATTGAACCCATAAAATCCCTTTTTCACCCCTTACAATACATAAAAGCTTTTGAAAGTAAACTTAAAATTTTCAAGTGAGATGTAGAAACTAAAACTTATAAGTAATTTCTTCAAGTAACAAAGAATTTTGAGAGAGCCAGTGCAGCTGTACAAAATGAAATGGAACCCTTGCATATAAAGTACCAGAATGTTTTAGACTCATTACTTGACCAGTTCAGTGATAGATTTAAATCAAATTAGAAGCCTAGAACAGACCATGAAAATGATTAAATATCTGGATGTAGTAGTGTAGAGTAGTTTGGAATTAAATGATTTCCAATGGATGCAAATTGATGATTTGGAGATGCAACTTGCAGAATTTCAAGACAGCATCAGGGCTTCCGTGTTTGTTGACTTGAGGTCAAAGCTTGAGAATCTTGAAAGGTGCCTCTTGGAGAATCAAGAGGAGTGCCAGTACAAACAGGAAATTTGGAGTGCCTGAAACTGATTACCAAATATTTCTAGTACCCTGAAAATATAGAAATGGCTTTCTCACAATTTTCCCCTCTATGTACTTTTGTGAGACCTTATTCTCAGCATTAAATAATATCAAAACCAACAGTAGCTCTTGCTTGGGCTTGAAGTGTACAAAACACCAACTTTTAATTAAAGATTTAGCAGCTAAATGAATTTTCATTAGCCAATGAAATTCAGCAACAAAAAAGTCACTAATAGGCAGGTTAGTTAAAGAACCCCCCTCGCCCTCATTTATCTTAGTTCACTGCATTTTATACGAGTTAAATAATATCAAGACCAACAAAAGAAACAACCTGACAGATGAACAAAGAAGTCACTTAGCAGGTAACTTGAATAATTAGGTTTGGGTTTATTAAATACAGTTATATACTACGATTAAACATTTTTGTTATTTAAACTATAAATATTATGAAATTGTTTTTTTCCTCAAAGTGACACAACACAATGCTCAGTTTTTTGGTGAATATTGACACACTAAGTTCAAAAAATTGCCCATCACTGGCTTGGGGCTCTTGAATTTAACTATTATCTTCCTGAGAGCTGTCATTTGGGGATTTCTTTCTGTAGGTGATCTGTGAAATCTTCCAATTTCTATTTTAAAACCTTGCTCAAGAATATCAGGGCAGATTTCTTTGATAATTTCTTATATTATGATGTCTAGGGTTATTTTTTGTTTGTTTTTTTTTAAATCATGGCTTCCAAGTATTCCAATAATTCTTAAATTCTCTCTCCTAGATATTGTTCATGTCATTTATGTTTTCAATGAAGTATTTTATGCTTCCTTCTATTTTTTTTCATTTTTTTCAGTTTGTTTTATTGTTTCTTGATGTTTCATGAAGTCATTCGTTTCTAGTTGTCCAATTCTAATTCTTAAGTGATGATTTTCTTCAATGAGTTTTTGAGCCTCCTGTTTTTATTTAGCCCATTTCTTCTTGTATTATTTTAACTTTTTTCCCCATTCCATTTTACCTTTGGCCTCTCTTAATTGATTTTTAAAATTCTTTTTGATCTCTTCCAGAATCTAAGTCTAATTCATATTTTTCTTTGAAGTTTTGGGTGTGCTTGCTTAACTTTTACTGTCCCCTTATGGGTCTGTGCCTTGCTCTTTGTCTCCATAAACATTTTCTATTGTTAATTTTTTAAAAAATATTTTCATGTTTTCTCAATTTCCCAGCCTTTTTCTTAACTTTCACTTCTATTTTAATGGTAGCCTCTGTTCTCTGGGAGGATAGTGCATTCTCTTAAACTTCAATTCTTTTTTTATGCTACCCTTAAACCTTATTTCTGGGTTTCCAAAAATTTCAATTCTTCCAAGTTTGTATGATGGCCTGTGGTCTGGGAGCTCTTAGAGCCACCTCCCACTGCTTATTCAATCACCCCCTGAGACTGCTGATAGATCAAATTCTAGACTTAAGCTAGGGTGGGGGCTTTTGGTCTCACTCTTGGCTTGATTGGGTCAGACACCCTGAGGACTGTCTTGCCCTGGGTCTCCACCTTAAATTTTGGTAAGGGCTAGCTAGATCTGAACTCCCATAGGCCAGCACTCTGGGATCTGTCTTTGTTAGGAATCAGGGGTCCTAGTCCTGCATTTACCCTGACCTAGAATTCTGCACATAGTGCCTCAAACTGAGATTCAAGTCCTTACTACAAGCTTGGCCTGTTGATCATGGCCTGGGTCTGGGCTTACAGATATTAAGCCCACAGCACAGACTGCCTCATATCGGAATCCCAGACCTTATTACAGACTTGCTTGAAACTTTATATGGTATGAGTTGGGTTCTACTGCCTGTGGCTTAGACAGGGACTCAGTGTCTGGATATTGGCTTAGGCCCAGTTTCAGAACCTAAAACAGTATATGTGAGATAGGGAGCTTGATGTAGCTTTGCTCCTTATTCCTTCTCACCCCAGTGACCCAGAAGCTCTTTGCCTACCTTTCACGTTATTCTCTGCATGGAAATCCTTCATTCCATTTCTTTGTTGGTTCTTTCACTCTGGTATTTTTTGTGGTATTACTTTAATATTAGTTCAAGAGGATTCTCATGGTGGTTCCCAGCTTCCTTGCTTCTACTCTGCCATCTTAACTCCACTTCCCAGGGCACTCTCATTTATTTTCTCAATTTTTCTTCTATCAATCTTATTTGATTTTTAAAATAATTTTAAACTAGTCTATTAAGTCTAAGGGAGCTTGAAAGCAATTGACATTTTTCTTGGAGGCTTTGGATGTAACAGTATTGACTTTATTACCTTCTTCTGAATTTGTGTTTTGATCTTCCCTGTTTCCAAAATAGATCTTTTGTGCCAGCCAGCCTTCTAAGTTGTTTAGGGATGAAAAAAATTATTTTATCCTATCTCTTTGTAGGTTATGCTTCTCTAGAACTTATATTGAGGCATTATATCATAATTGTTTGGACAGTGGTTTGGTAGAGATCAGATGGGTCTTTGTACATTCTCCATCATTTTAGATCTACCCTCAACCCTTTTTTTCAGATAAAATAAAGGCACAGAATGGTTGCATGACTTGTTCATAGTGGGAATGGAGTCCAGTTATCTCAATTTATTTGAAATACAAATTAAAGTTAATTCATGAATGAGTTAATTCTTCTCTTGTAGGTAGCATTAGCCCACATTTGCAAGATCAGCATCAATATGCTCTCTACAATTATTCAGCATTGATATATGGTAAACATAAATCAATATTTAAAATGTTAGTGGCTATGCATATGTGCATACATGCATTCAGGATTGTTATTTTTTAATGCATCTACAGCTAAAATAATTTTACAAATATAACTCTGAAATCCAAGTAAGCTTTTGCTAGATTATCCAGGCATGAGAAAATGAGATACTTGAATTCTCAGTATTCTATTTAACATGATGACTAACTAATCATTCTTTAAGTAAAAAATAAAAAAAATAAACCTCTAAAGTAACAGAACTCTCATTTTCCTCAATTATATAGATTATAAATATTTATAAAGAATAATGTGTACTTTTAACATGCTTATCTTTGTTACTATTATTTCAAAAGGAAATCCATTTTATTCATATTAATATATTTTAACTTTTGAATGATTTATTTATTTTTGCCAACATTCAGTGTTAATGTATGTTCAAAATGATTCCTATCATAATTAATGTTGCTGTATATGTTTTTTTTCCAGTCTCTTAGTTTCATTCATGTGGGAAAATCTCCTCTCACATTCAGTGTGTAAATTCCTTTCATCACTATATGCTATCATTTATCTGACTTTAAGACTAAGCCTGAGCAGTTCCTTTGAAGTTTCTGGAAGTCACACAGAGAAGATAAGATTCCTCCCACTAGTATGTATAGGAGGCAGAACTTTAATTAAAGTAATTCTCATGTAATCACTCTCCTATTATAATTAATATAAAATCTTTAAATAAAACCTCTTCTTTTCTTAAAGATGTACAGTTTATCATAAATATACTACTACTACAACAGTACCTTGACAGATGAATTTAATTCATTCCATGGCCAAGCTTGTAACTCAGTTTGCTGGTGTGTCAAATTGAATCTCCCCATTTAAATGAATGCAAATGCAATAAGTCCATTCCAGAAAAACAAAAACAAAAACAAACCCTTTTCATTGACTTTTGTTTCTTCCTTTCTTTCAGAATGTTTCAATAGAGTGTGAAAAAAAGTGTTATTACACAACTCCAATGCATTAACTGTTATAGTCACTTCCTTGCTATGCTTTTTGATGTGGTTGTGAATGTCAAGCAAAAGCAATTCAAGGGGCAGTTGGGTAGCTCAATGGATTGAGAATCAGGCCTAGAGACAGAAGGTCCTAGGTTCAAATCTGGCCTCAGACACTTCCCAGCTGTGTGACCCTGGGCAAGTCACTTGACCCTCATTGCGCACGCTTACCATTCTTCTACCTATAAGCCAATACACAGAAGATAAGGGTTTAAAAGAAAAAGAAAAACAATTAAACACAGATCCCTGCATAGCCAGATAAACAATGAACTGAACAAGACAGCCTCATGCAACTTGTGAAACCAAATGCTTGGCAGCCTGTCTAGTGGAGGGTGGCAAGAATCTCATTATTCAAATATCCACTCATGACTTAAAGCAAAAAATCCCTATTGTAACTGCTCATATCTCAAATTGCTCCTGACTTAAGGTGTTTCTGTATCAAGGTACCAATGTATTAGAAACACATACCATAATTCAATGGTTGATATTCTTTATAAACATAAAAACCTGTGCTTAATATGAAATAAGTTTTGATAATTGAGTAATGCTCTGAAATGAATTAGTAATTAATTAATCATAATAGCAACTGCCTGTATTTGAAAAACAACATTGTAAATCTTTGACAGATTTACGATGTAACTAGGATAAAGCAGTGATGGTGAACATTTGAGAGACCACATGCCATGTCCCACTCCACCAGAGACTGTGTGCCAAGCCCCACCCCACCACTTAGTGCGAGGTACGGCCTATTCCCACCCCTTTACCCCACATCGGGGATGCAAAAATCTCTCCCATTGGGCTGATGGGTGGAAGGGTGGGTGAAGGGAAAAAATGTCTTCAGAACAATTGAAGAGGGAGAGAGGAGTGGTTCAAAAGCTGTGCTCCTCTCCAGCTCTCCTGCCTGTGAGTCACCCACCTTAACTACTATGAGCTCCCATTGGGCTGCTGGGTAAAGAGGCAGGTGAAGTGAAAAAATGTCATCAGACATGGTAGAGAGGGGGAAGAGAGCAAATCTGTCTGAGTCCCTCTGCCTTTCTAGTTAACAAATTCTGGAGGGATGGGTGAGGGAAGGGCCTGCTCACAAAAAGTGTTCTATGTGCCATCTTTGGCATGCATTCCATCGGTTTGCCATCGTGGGTATAGAGGAAGGAGTGTTGATCTTGGAATGAAGAAGATCTAGGCTCACATTTTGCCTCCTTCACTTACTAGCTATTTGAGCATGATTAATTCATTTAATTTCTCTTAGTCTCATTTCCTCATAGGTGAAGTGGGCATGAAATTATCTGCTTCACATTAGCTGTTGTGAGGGTCAAATGAGGAAAACATATGTAAAGGACTTTATAAATTTTCAAACATTATATAAAATGCAAGTGATTATCATTAATTCTCAACTGAAAATATTTGATTGTTTGGTGAAATTTTTTACTCTGGAAATCACTACACTTCCCCCCCTCTTCATCACTGTTTTTTGGACCACAATCTCACTTCTCTAAATATGACATTCAATATATCATTGAATCTTTATATATAACTAGAAATCAAATTTTATTTCATTATGATCATAACATGCACTATTAAAAAACTGTAGGATTTTCAGGATTTAGTTGTGTGCTCATTTTGTCTCATTGTTATAATTCTGGGTTTACAATTCACATCACAGGGCTTTCCATGTTAGAATGACCAGAAACCCTTCTCTGGTTCATTAAATACCAAATGAATTTCATGAGCTTATGCAATACTACGTTTTAGAGAATTTACCCACAAAAAAGAATTGGTTTACAGAGAACGTATATGGAAAAGAGAAGAAAAATTTGTAATAACAAATGGTACTACATTTCATTGTATATTAAAAAACCCTCAAGTGATGCTTAAGTGGAAGTGAAATTAAATGTCTTAAATTTGCTGAAAAAATTATATAATAATACAATTCAGAAGTTAAAGGAGAATTAAATGAGTAAGAGCTACAGATGAAGATAGTACATGTAGTACACATTATGAAAATAAAGCTGTCCTTTAAACATTAATTATCTAAAAATTTTGAACTATCGGGCAGTCTAACCCACTCCGCCACCCCACTTTGTGAAATAGATTGGACTAGATAATGGATTATGATTTGAATTTATATACCTCTCTTAACAAACATGATCAATACTGTTATAAACTTAACTAATAATATTTCAATATGATCTATTCTACATTAAATCCAACAATAACTTTGTGTTAATGGGTGCAGTATATTGCTTTATTTCTCATATTGAATGAATTATGAGTCATTTGAATTTTTTAAAGGCAGATATATACTTCTGACAAGAAAATGAATGACCAAGAAGAAATCTCAAAAAGGGAAAAGGGGGGAAATTATTCTGCTAAGGAGATGTGGTATACAAATTAATCAGCTAGTTGGGATGATCAAAGAGAAAGATAGGAGAGAGGTGCTCCAACTGCCCTTTGTATATTTGAGAAGTAATAGGGAACTTACCTGAATGCAGAAAAGAGAAATTTTGGCTGGAGGTCACTTTAGAACTTTGGAACTTTCCTATCTCCAATTATTACATTATTTTTTCTGGTACAGATATTTTAATCCCATCCTCATGGATTTATCCAGTATATCCAGTCTGCTCCAAACAGAAGTATTTGAAGGATTTTATGCTTTAATATTCAGAATCTTATGTTTTAATATTCACCTTTACTTTAATCTCATAAACATTCTAATTTTTTGAGTGTGTGCGTGTCTGTGTCCTGATCTTAACTAGATATCACAGATAAATGAGATCTGAAGCAGTACTGTAGCTATTATAATGAATACATATTCTTTTAATCTATTTACATTTGAGAAGAAAACTTGTAGTAATACTGATAATGGACCTGCTTGCTTTAATCCAAGTTATATTGGAAAGGTTTCTAACTTTTTCCCATTGCAAATAATTTACACTTTTGATTTTAAGCAGATACTGATTGTAATGTTTTATAAAAGAATGGCATCTAATTTGGTAAAATAATTTCTAATAATTACTTTAATTTCATTGCCACTGTGGTGAATTCATCCTTTTTATTTTTGATACTGGTAATTTGATTTTTCTTTTCTTTTTAAAAATAAAGTTAAATAATAGTTTATCTATTTTATTGTTTGTTTTATTCATAAAACTATCTTTTAGCTTTATATATTAGTTCAATGATTTTCATATTTTCAATTTTATTGTTCTCACCTTTGATTTTCTAGATTTCTAATTTGATGTTTAAATCAGGATTCTTAATTTGTTCTTTTTCTAACTTTTTAGTTGCATGCCAGATTCATTGATATGTTTTTTCTCTTTTTAATTTGTTGATATAATCATTTAGATATGTAAAAATTTCTCATTGTACTCTTTTGCCTATCTTCCCTGAATTTAAGTATGGTGTCTCATTCTTTTCATTCTCTTCAATAAAATTACTGATGGTTTCTATGACTTATTCTTTGACTCACTTACTTAAAATTAAATAATTTAGTTTCCAATTAATTTTTAATTTCTCTTTCTAGTGACTTTTTATTTGAAAGTCATTTCAATTGCATTATGATCTGAAAATGACACTCTTAATATTCATACTTTCCTGCATTTTTGTGAGGTTTTTAATACCTTAATTTTTTTGCAGGTGTCACATACTGCTAAAAAATCCCCAAACAATGTCTACACTGGTCAGCTCCTCCATAATTTTGAGGTTCTGACTCCTAAGCTACCTTACCTTAACCTGCCATGATCCCCATCCAGTTAGCATAATATAAACACTCCATTCCAAGGAACACACAAGCTAAGAATATTTGCATTTATTAAAGTTATTATGTACAAAGCACTATGTAATCTTATTAAGAAGCTTCAGCATCATCTAAGAGGTGATGGCCCTCCCTATTAAAACAACAAAAGTAATGTTGATGCACATTCTTTGATACCATTTCCAATGAGGGAAAAAAAACCCACACATCTATTACTATCATAGAGTTATCAGCAAGTGCCAAGTACTTTGGGAGTATGAACTTTCTTTTCTGAGTAAATTGGCCACTTAAGCCACTTTCCTACAAGTTAAACTGTTTTCTTTTAGCTCAAAATTCTGCTGATTTCATCAGATTTCATAGGCCTTTAACTCACATTTTTGCATAGTTTAATGTTTTTACATTAGATACAGATAAGACAGATAGATACACATCTAATCATACTACATTTTAAGCTCCCTATGTGCAGGAGCCACAAGCTACTTATCTTACTATTTTTCTTAGAGGTTAGCACAGAACACCCCAAATAGCAGGCACTTCACTAAATATTTTTGGATAAGTTCATGCAATTTTATACCCCCAGTCCAGTTACTCTTAAGATCCTCAAAAATGTCAGTTCCACAAAAACAGAAAACACGTTCCAGAGCACAAGTCGGGTTGCCCTGGAGAACCAAGGTCCGATTGTAGTATCTTGTTGGCACTTCCCCCAACAAGGGCACCCCAATGACTTTTGAGAAGAGGCAAGCAAATATTCTACTCTCGACTCACCACGGGGTTACCTACCTGGCTATGGGCCCAATAGGTATGGTTTGTTTGGGGCCTAAGGGGGATGGTACAGTGAGGTTGGCATCATGAATGGGAAATAAAGTTGCCATTAAAGTCCTGTGAGAGAGGGGAAGGTGGAACCAGCAGTAAAAGTCCTTACCTGCTGTAAAAGGAAGAAAGCTGCATTAGCAACCTGCTCCATGGTAGGAATTGCTAGTTAGTAGAAGCCTCTGGAATTCAGTGAGGTTTACCCTTAACTAACAGGATCCCTTATGCAATCTAGTGGAGTTCAGTATTATTTCCTTATGTATCTTCTTCACAAATTGTTCCTTAGCTTGGTCTTGGATCCCTCCCTCATCACTGATATCCCATGGACCATACTAATGCCAACAGACCCATTTGCCAGGCAAGCCCTTGGAAGCATCATCATAGCTAAGGAGCTGGTATTGCCCTTGCCAGAAATCTCTTCCATAAACTCAAATCCTTTGATGAGGTGATTGCTGTGGTTACAGGTAGAGTGGGATGTATAGCATTCATAGGGCATAGTAGTGTTGTAGATTATGTCACTTCCTGAAGTACATTTGCAAGAGTCTGTTTGAACCATCAGTGAGGCAAAAAAGAGAAAACCTGACCGAAGAAGAAGGGGTTCCATCCTAATGGGATGCTCAGTGGCAGAAGTAAATTGTTCGACAAGTTTGGAAACAAATAGCTCAGAATAGATGAAATGGTGGTTCAGGGGATACCTGGTAAAATAACAAATTCCAGCAGTGATGAGGAAAGCAAAGTCTAGGATGGAGTACAACTTCAAGAGGTTAAACAGAATAGGTTCTGAAGCCTAGAAAATACCAAGTAAGCAATGGGTAAAGGCAATGATGAACAGAATGGCTAAATAAAATTCAAGGATGGTTAACATTCTTTGACCCAAGTCCATCTTCTTGGGAAGAGCTGTTGTCTGTTTTGGCCCTGTTTGGTGGGTGGTTCCAATGCCTGGCATTGTACCAGGGGTGCAATGGTCTTGGGGGGTAGGATATCTACCCAAGGCAGATTAGTTTCTTGGCAGAATTTAGTTAAGGTGCTCTTAAGGGTCCTATTCATACATTCTGCCTTTCCTGAACTCTGAGTCTATAAGCTGTGTGGAATTCCATTTAACACCTAACCCTTTTGCTACCTCTTGCACTACTGAGATCATGAAAGTCAATTCATTATTGCTACTTATGGTGAGGGACAGGCCACATGTAGGGAAAATTTATCATAGCAGTACTCTGGTCACCTCTTCTCAGTCCTGGTGGGAAACACCTTGACCCAGTTGGTGAAGGTACAACATACTTCTTTTACTTCATCTACTGTGGTCACCACATACTCTGCATACGTTATTCCTATCTTTATGAAGCTTCTCCTATCAGTGAAGAGAGCCAATTCTGCATGGGATAAAGGCTGATAGGATAGGTTAAGGTGGCTGTAGCAGACTTCTCAGTGACTTCTGTGCAGTCACATACAGGAGAACCTTGCTCTGCCAGTAGGATCAAGGCTTGGTAGAGACTTGATTTGAACTTGAGGGTTCTCACACAGGAGTCCTTGATAGTGGGCAAACCTAGGATTGGAGAGCCATTGATGCCATGTGAATAAATCAGGGACACCACTGAGTGAGGAACCTTTACATGGATGGTCAGGTTGAGTATTAGTTTGTTAGCTTCCTTGCTTAGGATCATCTTGGCAGCCAGAGTGTGGAGGCATGGAGTCTGCCAGAGGGCAAAGGATCCAGTTGCTTGGAAAGATAGGTGATGGGTCTCTGTCATGGTCTCATAATTTGGGTTAGGACTACAAGGCCTACCTTTCCTTGTTCTGACACAAACAAATTGAAATCTCAAGTGACATTCCAAAGCAGGGTCTCCAACTAGTTGGCATTTAATCTCTTCAAAGCTATCTGATGATCAGGGTCCCATTCCAGGGATTTGCCCTCAGGTCCTGATAGGATGTCATACAGTGGCTGGACAAGGTGCATAAATCAAGGTACCTAGATATGGCAATATCCTGTGGCCCCAAAGAATTTTCGAGGTTGTCTATGAGTATGAGGGACAGGAAGACTAAGGATGACATTCTTCCGGTCAATCCCCAAAGTCTGTTGGCGTTAAATGACAAGAAAACCCCAGGTACTTGATTCCTTGTTGACAAACCTGTTTCTTTCTAGGAGACAACTTGTACCCAGCCTTGGCCACCAACTCTAGTAGTCCCAAGGTGCCTGCCCAATAAGTTTCTTGTGCCTGGCTAGCCAGAAATAAATCATCAACATATTGAATCACAGTGCAGCCCAGTCCTTCCCTGGGGAATAAAGTGAAGTCAGCTGCTAGCACTGTCCCCCAAAAAGTAGGTGAATTCTTGAGCCCCTAAGGCAGACATGTCCAAGTAAGGTGAGCTTTTAGACAAGAATCGGGATCTTTCCACTCAAAGGCAAAGAGGATCTGACTCACTAGTGCCACCCTCAGACAGAAGAAAGGGTCCTTGGGTAAACTAGGCTGCATTGGGGGAACTTGGCCCAAAAGGGTCTAAGGAATTGGGTGGACCATCACTATGGACTTGTTTTTTTTTTTAATTAATTAATTTAGAATATTTTTTCCATGGTTACATGATTGATGTTCTTTCTTTTCCTTCCTCCTAACCTCCTCCAATAACCAACATGTAGTTACTCTAGGTTTTACATGTGTCATTGATCAAGAACTATTTTCATATTATTGATAGTTGCACTAGGGTAATTGTTTAGAGTCTACATCCCCAATAATATCCCCTCAACCCATGTGATCATGCAGATGTTTTTCTTCTGTGTTTCTACTCCCAAAGTTCTCCCTCTGGATATGGATAGTTTTCTTTCTCATAATTCCCTCAGCATTGTTCTGGATCATTGCATTGATGTCGTGCAGAAGTCCATTACATTTGATTTTATCACAGTGTATCAGTCTCTCTGTCAATGTTCTAGTTCTGCTCCTTTCACTCTGTATCAATTCCTGGAGGTCATTCCAGTTCACATGGAATTCCTCCAATTTGTTATTCCTTTGAGCACAATAGTATTCCATCACTAGCAGATACCACAATTTGTTCAGCCATTTCCCAATTGAAGAGCATACCCTCATTTTCTAGTTTTTTGCCACTACAAAGAGTGAAGCTATAAATATTTTTATACAAGCCTTATTCCTTATTATCTCTTTGGGGTATAAATCCAGCAGTGCTATGGCTGGATCAAAGGGCAGACAGTTTTTTAAAGCCCTTTTGGCATAGTTCCAAATTGCCATCCATAATGTTTGGATCAATTCACAGCTCCACCAGCAATTCATCAATGTCCCAATTTTGCCACATTCCCTCCAACATTCACCACTTTCCTTTGCTGTCATGTTAGCCAATCTGCTAGGTGTGAGGTGGTACCTCGAGTTGTTTTTATTTGCATTTCTCTAATTATTAGAGATTTAGAACACTTTCTCATAGGCTTATTGATAGTTTTGATTTCTTTATCTGAAAATTACTTATTCATTTCCCTTGCCCATTTATCAACTGGGGAATTGCTTGGTTTTTTGTGCAATTGATTTAGCTCCTTATATATTTGAGTAATTAGACCTTTGTCAGAGTTTTTTGTTATAAAGATTTTTTGTCAATTTGTTGATTCCCTTCTAATTTGGATTGCATTAGTTTTATTTGTACAAAACATTTTTAATTTAATATAATCAAAATTATTTATTTTACATTTTTAAATTTTTTTCTAACTTGCTTGGTTTTTAAAATCTTTCCTTTCCCATAGCTCTGACAAATATAAAATTCTGTGTTTGCCTAATTTTCTTATAGTTTCCTTCTTTATATTCATGTCATTTACCCCTTCTGAATTTATCTTGGTGTAGGGTGTGAGATGTTCATCTAAACCTAATCTCTCCCATATTATTTTCCAGTTTTCCCAGCAATTTTTGTCAAATAGTGGAATTTTATTCCAAAATCTGGTCTCTTCGGGTTTATCATAGACTGTCTTTCTGAAATCACTTACCCCAAGTCTATTCCATTGACCCTCCCTTATATCTCTTAGCCAGTACCATATTGTTTTGATGACCACTGCTTTATAGTAAAGTTTAAGATCTGGTACTGCTAGGGTACCTTCCTTCATGTTTTTTTTTTCCATTATTTCCCTTCATATTCTTGATCTTTTGTTCTTCCAAATGAACTTTGTTATAGTTTTTTTCTAATTCAGTAAAAAAGCTTTTTGGTAGTTTGATAGGTCTGGCACTAAATAAGTAAATTAATTTGGGTAAAGTGGTCATTTTTATTATGTTAGCTCATCCTACCCATGAGCAATCAATGTTTTTTTCAATTATTTTGATCCAGTTTTAATCTGTGTAATCTTGATTGGTGCTCCTTGATATCTGAACTGTCTCTTTATGGCCTCTTGCAATGTTTTCTCCTTAGCTTGGAAGCTCTTGAATTTGGCAATGATATTCCTGGGGGTTGTCTTTTGAGGATTTAATGTAAAGGTTGATCTATAGACTCTTTCAATGTCTATTTTGTGTTCTTCTTCAAGAATATTCAATTTTCTTGGCTAATTTCTTGTAGTATGATGTCAAGGTTTATGTTTATTTCCAGGTTTTCAGGTAGGCCTATGATTCTCAAATTGTCTCTCTTAGACCTGTTTTTCAAGTCAACCATCTTCTTGATGAGCTATTTCATGTTTCCTTCTAATTTGTCATTCTTTTGACATTGCTTTATTAATTCTTGCTGTCAATGCTGATATCATTGGCTTCTGTTTACCCAATTCTAATTTTTAAAGATTGGTTTCCAGCTATGATGTTTTGATTTTCCTTTTTGATTTGGTTGATCCTGCTTTTCATGGCTTCCAGCAATTCATTTCTTTTCTTCAATTTGCTTATCATTTCATTTTATTTCTGGGCTTCTTTTTCCAAGTGGGAGATTTTATCTATTAAATTTTTATTTTCTTTTTTAACTATTTCTCTCTTTCCTTTTCTTGCCAAGTTTCTTACCAAACTTTTCTTACCAAGTTCCTTCTATCTTTCTCATAATCTCAAATCTGAGCTCCTCAAGAGCTTGTGACCAAATTCCTTTTTTTTTTTGGAAATATTGGATGTATTTTTTTTCTTTATCATCCTCTGCTATATCCTCTGTAGTCTGGGTTTTTTCTTCATTGAAGTTATCAAGGATCAAGGTTCATTTATTGTTTTTTTATGGTTTCAGATTGTATTTCCTGGTTGTTGATAGTCATTTCTGTGCTAGTTGTCTCTTCCCTTCCTGTTCAGAAGTCTTTGTGGGGAGGGTAGTCTGGTCTTTGTAGGGAATAACAGCGATTTTTGCCCTGAAGCCACATCTCAGTCTCAGGCATGTCTTCCATGTGCAGCCCCACTTTTCCCTATTTTCATTCCCAATCTCAGCTTTTTTCAGCCTCCTGAGACCCCAGGTCTCACTGTTCTCTGTGGTAAGTTTGTGATGTCCCTCCCAAGAACCTAGCAATTGCCCTATGCTCACTCTGACTCTAGTATGCCTTAGGTAGAATGGGGGAGGGATAATCAGCTTGCACTTTGGTAGGAGCAATTTTACCCCCTTATAGAGTGGAAATGTCCAAACCCTGTCTACTTTAAAGGTTGTGCCCTATGGAAGAGTTCTTTCACTCATTTGGTCCTGGTTTTTGTCCTTTTGAGGCATTTTATATCAGTATTTGTTGGGGAGACGAAGCCCCTTGCTACTATACTGTGGCTATTTTAGGCCAGAAGTCTGTTACCCACCATTCTAAAAGTTTTACCATTACCGTCATAGATCTTTGCTTTGATAATAATAGTTATCATTCATAGTTGATTATCATACATTATTTCTATTAATTGTGTACAGTATTCTCCTAGTTTTTTTTAATTTTACTTTACATCTTTTCACATAAATCTCTCCAGGTTGCTTACTTATTTATTGTGATCATCTTGTTCATTTCTTGTGACACAATAGTATTCCATTACATTCCTATATCACAACATTCAAACATTCATAATTGATGAATATCTCTTCAGGTTCTATTCTTTACCATCACAATAAGGGCTTCTATAAATGTTTTTATATAAATGGGTGCTTTTCCTCTATCTTTTATGTCTTAAGCATACAGACCTAGCAGTGGGGTTGTTGGATCAAAGAGTGTGCATGGTTCTATCATCTTTTGGGAATGATACCAAATTGCTCTCTGGAATGGTTGTATCAGTTCATAGCTCAAATAATAGTGTATTGACATTAATAATCTTTTTTCATACCCCCTTAATCTAACACTGATATACTTCAGGGGAGAGGAAAGATAGTATATTTTGCCTAGGCATTGCAAAATTTAGGAGGTGACAAATTGACTTATAATGTATGAGAGGCAAGCAGTCCTCATCATCTATCCTATGGGTAATGTTTTCCCCTTTCTCAAATATTGTTGCTGCTATTAATAATAATATAATAATAATAACTTAAAATGTTACCTTTAATATCTACAAGTTTAAAATAAACTCCTTGAATAAAGAATCTGTTAACTTTTTGTGATGGTTTCTTTAATGTCTAGTTAACTATTCCTTTAATGTAGAGGTGCTTTATAAATTCTCTTTAGATTGAATTGGAAATTATTAAATGATTCACAAAGTTGAGATATGCTCCCAATCTCTCACCCTATTATGATGATATTTCTTACTTTACCTACAACTGAGAGCACCCTTTTTGTCTCCTACCCCAGATAAAATTGTTTTAGTTATGGATTTTTTGCTGGGTGAATATTACTACTTATGTTAAATTTTTCTTATAAATAACCATGTTTTTGAAATTTTGGGACAAAATATATTATATTACTACAAAAGAGAAATGACTCTTGATATTTCATGTGTATAATCAGGGCAGAAGACTTTACTGTTGGTCTAGGATTTCCAAGAGTTGCCATCAGAAACACTATATACATTTTTTCCAAGACTCAGAATAATTTGCATGAATTGGATCTAATCAATGGAGAGGGATATGATAGAGAAATGGTGGCCATTGTTATTTATCTTTCCCCCTAAAAAGACTATGAAATAATTGCAACTGAGTACCCTTCACTAGTAATGTGAATTACGTGGACTCTGTTGGTGATAGAATGTGTAGGTTTAGTTAGTCTATATTCTTTCCTTGTACTTTTTTTGAGGTGGGTTGGGTTTAGAAGAGAGAGTCTGAGTAGTGATATAAATCTAAAATATCTCCATAGAACTTGAAGATAATATTCATGGAGGAGAGGGTATTTGAATATTTTTAATAGCAAGCGGTAAATCCTTTTTTTATTTTTTTAGGCAATGAACTCATCATATACATAATCTACTCTTGTATACATTAATCTTGGAGAATTATGATCTGAAAAGTTACTTTCTTGTCCATGTTTCCAAGTCTCCTATGTACAATTCTTACAGTTCCTTGAAGTTTGGCAATATAGCATCACCATACAGGTCAAACAGACTGATGCTACTGTAAAGGAAACCAAGTGAACTTCTCTTTGTTTTGTGAACTACTGTTTTCAAAATTCAAAAATTTTATATGAAAAGATCATAAATATTTCATCTAATGCAGTGTTTTCCCCAATCAAATAGATACCATTTTCCAGCAAGAAACCACTGAAAGTGTGAGGGAAAAAATGGCAAAGGTAAGCAGTGAAACATTGGGAAGCTTCTTGGCAAAAACCTTATATTCAGATATTCGGAATTGTTGATCAACATTCAGAAGAGTAAAAACATGTCAATCCTTTTCTTGCTGAAGGGCTGCACTCAAAAGTCTTACATCAATATAAATTTCACATTTGTTCTTGTAAATCACTATGAAGGCTGACTTTATAGTAACACTAACAAAATTTGTCCATGGCTAGCTTTATTCTGTCAAGTGGATAAGTCCCTTCACAAAGATTAATGAGTACATATGATAGGCACAGAGTATACTCATATATGGAAGAGTGGCATTTAAAACAGTGCATCCTTAAACGAGTCACGGTTGCCTTGGCCCACTTCGTGGGAAGTGAGTGTTCATCTCTCAGGGAGCATTTTCTTAGTATTGACTCTGGAAGCAATAATGACTGATACAGTTCTCTGCACAGCATTCTGAATCATGGCTTGAGTCTATAATATGCCTGTAACTTATCAACAATTTTCTTAGCTTCAATTGTATCATTAGTGGCCACTAATTTCCTTTTCATGATTACAATACAGAATCAGGGCTTGGTGTTTCACTAATGGTAGAGAGATGAGACAATTGCCTTGTTTAATTTCCTGAAATTGTCTTGTTTCCATACTTCATGACATGACTGGAGTTGATATGGTTTTTCACTAGCTGAAATTATTTATATGCAAAGTCTCTAATCAAATCTCCAAAATCTGAATCTTACATCCAGTTGATACCATACCATTCTCCCAGGTAAGAATTTCTGTCTTCATCATAGTAAGAGACATAGAAAGACTCTCTGGGATTGCCAGCAATAGTTTCATAAGCATTGATATGATCAGGTAAGCGGTCCATCTTTGAGCCAGCTTGATTTGCTTCAACATGGGACATCATCTTTTGGTGGTTTTATGTTGGTGCATTTAATAGTCATATTTAAATCTTTTACATGATGACGATTACCAGGAAAAGTCAGAAGTCAAGGAAATCCGTGATCAGTGAAGTGAATAAACACATTATCCTTGGTACCACTTTTCAAAACCCTCCCTGATCCTTCATTCTTCTTAGCTTCAACAGCACCTTGTAACACAGCAAGAAAGTTTTCTGGGCTGATGTCCACTTGTGTTCCCTTTATATAATTAGTGCTAGGTTGACTGATGATCATGTCATTTTTTAGGTTTTTCTTCATTGTCTGCAATGTCATCATGTATCATGTTGATTATTTGTTCATCAGGAATCCCATTTCAGTGTGGTATGCATGGCAGGCATGATGATTATAGTTATACCAGCCATTCGAGCCTGCCACAATAACAATCCAATGTTTGTCTCCATCCTCAGAATCATTTAAGGAGAAAGTATTAATTTCTAGCACTTGGGCCAACAATTCAACTGTCTTCTAAATCATTCTGTTCCTTGGGCTTTGGGCCTCAAATTTCTGCTGTTCACAAAGGTTGCCTTATGGCATGGACCTGGAGTCCATCTGCAATAGGATTAGAGAGAAATCACAGGTTCAAAGTTTGACCCTGAATTTTAACTCACTTGCCCACCTTGGATATTTCTCTACATAAGGACTGGGATTTCTGTTCTACAGTGATTAAAGGCACTGTGATGTCAGGGAGAGTATTTGGCTTCTGGGTCAATGCTAAATTATTTATGTGAGGGCCTTAACCCTAAGATGGAATTTCCCTCCAGAAAAATTTCCACCAGAGGGAGAAAAAGTATTGTTGACTTTGTGTGTTCAGGTTCAAGTATTTTTTATCTTTATGATGTACATTACATTATTTTATGTTCTTTGCTTTACCATTCTAATTTTCTTACTAGAGCTGAGGATTCTTTGGGAAGGGATAAAAATTAATTAAGTTCATATGTATACAGAAGTACCCTTGGTTTGAGTCATAAGCTATTTTAATAATTTATGAGAAACCTGTGAGATCTAATTCATTCTCATGAGAATGGAACTAAGGGTAGGGGGGATCACACATTAAACATTTCTCTTTTGATATTATAATCTCAGAGAATGCTTGAACTGGAGTGATCTTTATATATTATCTAGTCTATCCACTTCACTTTAAAATAATGAAGCTCTATGTATATCTGACTTTTCTTTTTACTAATAATTATAGTAGAAAGTATTTTTTCCTCTCTATACTGCTGTTTTCTTGTTTTATATATTTCATGTGGCTGAATGACTGAAAGCTTTGACTGAGAGACTGAGAGAGTCTTTGCTTTTGATCAGGAAAAGGACAACCTGGATCACATTTATGTGGCCTGTTGTTTAATTTTACTTGGCCTAAGCTTAATATTTCTGAAAATAAAGATCTAAGACTTAAAATTAACACTTAAAATTACTGTGGTTTTTTTTTTACTCATAAGGTGATAGTTAGAATAGTAGGGCAAATAGTATGAGAATGTTTCCTATTTTCTAATTTTTCATGGTCTTCAAATATAGTTCTGATTTACAGCTCTCAAATGATTTTCTCTGTGAGTCAATGGTGCATTAGAGAATCACGGATTTCTCAAAACATCAGCCATCCTTTCCTGCAATTTGCTTTTTATTCATTTGACTGTAATAAGGCCTTCCAATGATGGTAAACCTTTTAAAGACCAAGTGACCAAATGCAACCTTCAGGCTGCATATGAGCCCCTTCCCTTACCCCATACTGGGGAGGGAAGAAGCACTACCTTTGGGCTGCTTGGCAGAGGAGTGAGTGATGAGAGAAATGTCCTCAGGAGCACATGGAGAGCGGGAAGAAAGCAGCCCTTTCTAGCAAGAGTGCCATAGATTTGCCAAAATGGCAGACCTTAATCCTTTTAATCTCTAAAAGATACCATCTATTTGTAGTTTGGCTAAAGAAATTTGAATGCTATTTAAAAGCTGGCTTCTGTTATAAGTCTCACACTGATTTTGTAGAGGATTTGCTGATTTCTGATTTCTTTATCTAGAAGAAAAGACACTGCTTTTGAATTTTAGCATAAAAATAAATCAATATAGTGACAGAGAAATTTAAAAGAAATTGCTTGCTTTAATAAGTCAAGTCATATATCATCTTATCTGTGGAAAAAAATTGAATTTTTTGATTGAATCCTTTGCATCTGAAAAAATAGTAACAATGACAATTTGAAATGGTAGTTTTAAAATTCTAATTTTCATTGTTATTAATACCTTAATCTGAATTGTAATGTCATGTATTAGTGTCAACATACACAGAGGTTATCATGTACTCACTGAAGAACATTTGATCTGGGATGTAACTTGTTAATAGAGTTTTTCTTTTGAAAAAGTGTTTCTTTTTTATTTTTTAATTGATTTGTAAATGTTTTCACTTATGCCAACACAGTAAAATGTTTTTTCTTGATATGTTATTCCTGTCATTTAAAATGATCTGAGAATTAAAATAGAATAAAAGATTGAGTGTTTTAAGAGGACATATACACATTCACTTGTATTTACAAACATGTATGTTTATAAATAAATACATTACATACAATATAATAAAGTAATATAGCCACAAAGTGTGGCTATATATTTATCTATTTACATATGTGTGCACATGTATATTTCTATATGTATATGTGTCTGATCCATGATGTATACATATCCTCATTATATAAACATTCTCTGTATTTCTCCTAGAACATACAGTCATATGTGTGTATTGTATAATTGCCAACAAGATTAATAACTAAAAACTAAACTATCATTATCCTATCAGACCTAGCCAGATAATGAACTTTTTTCTGTCATTTTTTTTAGTCCCTAGGTTCAAGAATAATAGGTTTTAGGTATAGATCAGAGGAAACAATTAACCTTGAAAAGAAGAGCACACAATTTCAACTAATGGAAATATCTCCCCAAGTATAGGCATACAGATAAATTACTTTATATTTATTATGTCCTTGTATGATAATAAAAACAATGTATATTGTCAATGGATCTGGGCAGGTACAAAATCAATGATGATCAAAATCTAGTCAGTAACAAGTTACTAATACTGGGCCATTTAAATCAATCAGCTGAAAATTTAATGTCAGTTCAATTTTCAGTTATGTGTAAAAGAGTAATTGGTTTCTCTTTCCAATATATAGTTGATTATCTCAAGGATGAGGAAATAGTCAGAAAGGATTTGTAAATTGTAAAGTTTCTTTCAATATAGTAGATTGTAAAGATTTATATTAGTGAAGAAAGATACTATGCTCTATCTCTTGTACCATGTTTGCTTAATCTCTCTCTCTTCCCTTCCCTTCCCTTAATCTCTCTCTCTTCCTTTCCCTTCCCTTCCCTTCCCTTCCCTTCCCTTCCCTTCCCTTCTCCTCTCCTCTCCTCTCCTCTCCTTTCCTTTTGTTTCCCTTACCTTCCATCTTAGAAGCAATACTATGTGTTGGTTCCAAGGCAGAAGAGCTGTAAAGGCTAGGCAATGGGGATTAAATGACTTACCCAAGGACACCCACCTAGGAAGTGTCTGAGGCCACATTTGAACCCAGGACCTCCCATCTCTAGGCCTGGCTCTCAGTCTACTGAGCCACCTAATTACCTACTAGTTTCCCTCTTTTAAAGTTTTTTTAAAAATTAAATTAACTTATTTCAGTTACTTATAAGAATAATTTTTTGCAATTGTTTTCTGACATTTCAAGATTCAGATTTTTCTCCCTCCCTCCCTTCTCCACCCCCAGGTGGTAAATAGTCTGATGTAGGTTATAGAAGTGTGTTCATGTAACACATGTTTCCATATTGCTCATGTTTTGATAGAAGTCACATATCACACATACAACAAAAAACTCATGAAGAAAAAAAAGTGGAAGATGGACTGCTTTGCTCTGCATTCAGACTCCAACAGTTCCTTCGTTGACTGTGGGTAGCATTTTTCATTATGGGTACCTTGTANCCCCCACCCCTCTCTCTTCCCTTCCCTCCCTTCCTCCTCAACAATACCTTTCCAAGTTCACTTTGATCAGGTCAAAAGACTGTTTGGTGGATAAAGTCTCTTTATTAATTTTTCTGAACATAGGTCTAGGTTCTCCCTAGTGGCATCCTCATCCATCACGATAATGTTTTCGGTCACTATTTCAATACATCTTTAACTTGAGCAATGATTATTGGCAGAATGTCAGTTCCTTCCCCTTTGAACTACTATAACTCAAATTTTCAAATTGAACCTGCTAAGGTATAATAGTGATTGGCAGATCTGACCTTGGGACCATCACATGAGTCAAATGAGGAGATTGACTAGATGACCTCTAAAGTCCTGTTTAACTTTCACATTCTATGCCAAGACTGCAAAACAGCCAATTGAAGGTATTGGAAAGCTTTCTTTTTCTTTATTCCAGGTGCTAGATACTCACATTTGTTTTAGGCAGTAGAGATAAAATAAAACTTTACTCTAACATTCCTGGCTACTTTAGTTCTTATCAGATGATTTGCATACTAATGGTTCAGGGATGACCCCAAAGGGTATTTTTGGAAAGCTATTCTCTATTTTATGTGGGATTTTTCAAGCCATAGGTTTATTCTTTAATGGCCGTACCAAAGTAAATTTGTTAGTTCTTTCCAGATTTTAGAATTAAAAACATTTCTCATTGCTTTAAACAAGTAAAAATATTTTAGTTTCATTATCCTTGTGTCTGGAGTTATATCCTCATGGTAAATTTCCTCATAAGGAACTACATAACCTTTTTTAGTATTCTTCATAAGAATAAGGGGTTGTCTTATTTGATTCTTGTCTAATTTCTTTGATTCCAATTCATAGCATGTCAGAGTAGAAAGAATAATAGATTTTAGAGATGAAAAGGTCTTTTGAGATCACTTAAACCACTCATATTACAAAAGGGTAAACTGAGGAATAGAGTAGATGAATTATTTGCCAGAGGCCACATATACTAGATCCACAAATAAAAATAGGGTTTCTTGGCTCTTTCCACTAAACCCTAGTACATTTTTTATTTTGAGTAGTATTTCATTAATTACTTAGAGGCATTATATAATGAAAAATATTACCACCGAGTGCAAAAGAAGTAGAAGGTGACAGTCTTACTGTGAATTACATTAGATCATAGGCAGAGGTGTGCTTGAGCCAGCTCTCCAGCTGGTTCTCATAAATGAGTCTCTGAGAACCCATTTTTTAAACTCTCAGTGTGAGCATTTCTACTTCAAAAATCAGCAAACAATACAAAACAGTACAAAAGAACTTGCTTTATTATTTTGTTGCTTATCTAAACTCAAGAAAGTGATATACGAAATGCTAAAATATTTTGTATATTATATATACATCTTCTGGAAAAATGGTTTAGCAGTTACATTCACACCACTGAATATAAGCATAACTCATAGAGCTTCCTGGTTCCCATAATCTGATATAATTATGACTGAATGGCAATGTTAAAATATTTAAAGAGGTTTTTTTTTCCATTGTACTGTAATGGCTTGTCTCTAAAAATCTCATTAAGCAATATGCGTCTAAAACTATGGCAGTCATGGAAAACCCCCTTTTTTGTCCTCTAGAATTATAAGGTAAGAATTAAAAAACCAACAAGATAGACAATGTTTACTTATAGCACAGAAAATAGATGATATGTAATATAGTAGAGAAAAGACTATTTAAGGTGAGAGATTTGTTTTCAAAGTTATTTCATGTCTCTGGACTTTTGTTTCCCTTAACTGTAAGGTGTTTATGCCATGTAAGTCTTTAAATTCTAGATTCTGTGAATAATAATTAATGTAGACACATAAAATGATTTAGGGATGCATAAGAAAAGCTTTTCTGGGTTATAGGACAAACAAGATGGAAGACTACACGTCTCCATTCTTCACAACCTGTCAAATGTCTTAAAAATAAGATTTATGCCCAGGACATAGAATCATTGCAGCTATTTACATGGAATAAGTCCCCAAAAGACCTACCCTGAGGAACAAATAACATGGAAGGCTAATATCTAACCTTTAACATACTACTTTCAGGACCAGCTCAATGACCAACCTCCATGCTCCAGCAGGGATAAACAATATAGTCTTACTATTTTTAAAGTCTTTGTCAGCTATCCCTCATCCCTACAACTCTCCTCACTTTACCATTTTGAGGAAACAAACAATAAAACTTAACTTTCCCCAATCCCACTCTGTGGAAAGGGGAAACCTTGTTCTTTCTGTGATGACAGTACTTATCCTGGGCTACAACAGTGCTCAGACAGAGAAGGAAGTAAGTGAAAGAACAGACAAAAGGCAATACAACATATGGAGACCCGTACCAGATCAGAAGCAAAGGAATCTGGTATCCAGCTGAGGCCAGTACATTCTCCCCATCCTTGGAAAAGGAGATGAGTCAACTTTGTAATTAAAATATGGGAAAACTGATAAGTCACTTGGATTTCATTGACCTTCCCATTATATTAAGAGAACAAAAGGAAATTCTCTAACATTTCTGTGTTGATCATCTGCAGAAGACATGGGCAAGCATCTTACAGGTTAAGAAAGAATCATTGGGTTATATTGCAAGTAATACACAAACACATCAACAGAGCCACAGAGTTTTTTTGTAGAACTAAAGCATCTTTTTTTTTCTAGCATCTGACATGCTTCTTTGAAACTAGTGCAATAGCAACAACAAGCAACGAAGAAGTATTAAACATTTACTGTGTGCAAAGTGTTGTTAGGAAGTGGGAGTAATGTTATATATAGGAGTACAATATGGTCTCAGTATCATTATAGACTAACAAAAATATTAAATTAATAATGTCAAGTAAGCTTAATGCAGAATTGATTTATATAAAGGAAGTTCAAAATAGTTCTTACCCTTAAAGAGCTAACAGTCAAGTTGGGGAAAAAGAACACCTTTAAACATAATGTCAATTATAGAGACTGTCTTGTCAAAAATGCTTTTAAAAATTGAGACAGAGACATGAACAACATATGATATTGTTATGAATCAACAAAATGATAATTAATGTTATACCATCTATTATGGCCATGCAAGACCAGAAAAAGGTGATTTTAATGTATATGTGTATAAAGAATGAAACAACAGTTTTTCTCTCAAAATGGTTGTTTTTAGATAATATCATCATTGAAGTGATTGTTTCTCAATTTTTAACAGTTTTACTCTGTCACTGTACTTTAAGGCATTTATTTTTATGTTCAGGCAAATCTAGGTAAGTCACTAACTCATATAAAATGAAAGGTTTAGAAAAGGTACCCTTTAGGGCAGACAATTTATATGTTTGTAAGTAATAGGTGGTGCTAGATAATTACGACCATTAATATTCTTATTATAACTGTCAACTAAGAAAATCAGGGGGGAGGCAGGTGATGTAGTAGATAAACTATAGGATCTGAGGTCAGGAAACTTCTTCTTAATGAGTTCAATCTGGCTTTAAATATTTACTGTGTGACCCTGAGGAAGTCACTTAATTCTGTGTCCCTCAGTTTACTCATCTGTCAAATGAAGTGGAGAAATACATGACAAACCATTCCAATATCTTTGTTTACAAAATCTTAAATGGGAATACAAAGAATGAAATATGACTAAATAAAACAGCAAAAGAAAACCAGATATTAAAAACAATCCTAAAGAAATAGATAAGATTGAATTACTAAAAGGATTTAGAGAAGGTTATCCAGGATATTAAAAACTGTTGAAAAGAATGTTTGGGCTCATTGGCTTACATAAGACCTTGGGGGCAGAGTCTTCTAGCTATTTGCATTCCTTGGCAACTGAGATGGAAGAAGACTGTTCTAACTTTAGGAAGAATTAAATATGAAGAATAGTCTATACTCAAGGTTCCAGGTTAAGATGGCAACAGAGTAAAGAGCAGCTACTTGACCTCTCCTAACCGAGGCATATAGGACTCCTCAGGGGGACATAAAAACAAATCCAAATGAACGAAGGGACCCCACAACAGGGCACAGCATTGAAGGTTCATGGAATCAGGGCATTTCTACTCAATAAAGGGGTGAAACAGCTCTCACTGGAGCTTGAGCCCTCCCCCACCCCCCACACCACCTACAGTGCCAAAGCCAGCTCACAGGAGTTGAAGCAGGTTTGGGGCACCCATTAAGGCATTGACAGCTCCAGGGCCTGTTCCTAAGAGCAGCAAGACTTAGGACCCCAAGAGGCTAAAGAACGCTTATGGATTTTGAACACAGACCTAGAGCCCAGGCACAGGTAAAGGCATTGCTGTAGGCACAGACAAGAATCTTGAGCACAGGCTGGGACCTCTAGTGGGGACCTTGTGCAGACAGGAGCACAGCTGTGGAAGCAGCACCCTGAGACTGTTGAGGGAGCCTGGGGCAGACGGGCAGGTGGGGGGACCACCAGGAGGCTTGACCCCAAGAACAAAGAGACCTGAGACCTCAGTAGCCTAGAGAGTTCAGACAGATGCTGAGTGTGAGGATAAAGCTGAAAAGGAGCAAGTCTAAGAATGGCAAGCCAAGATTGGGAACCCCAGAAGAGAAAGATCATTAAGAAGAAATCTATAACACTCAACAACTTTTACACAGAGAAAATCCAGACAACAGAGCAAACTGCAGAGGAGAACAAACAAGTAATCATATCCAAACCTTCCCAAAATAATGAAAACTGGTCACAAGTTATTGAAGAGTTCAAATTTGAGATGATGAGAAAGATGGAAGAGATTTGGCAAGAAAATAACAGTTTGAAAGGCAGAATTTTGCAATTGGAAAGTGAGGCTCAGAAATCAAATGAACTGATAAGCAAATTGAATACCAGAAATAACCAGATTGAAAAGGAAAACCAAAAGCTTATAGCCAAAAACCAAAAGATTATAACTGAAAACCAGTCCCAAAAGGCTAGAATTGAGCAATTAGAAGATAATGATCTCTCAAGACAGCAAGAACAAATAAAACAAAGTCAAAAGACTGATAAAATAGAAGGAAACATGAAATATCTCAATAAGAAAGTGACACACCAAGAAAACAGGTCTAGAAGAGACGATCTGAGAATCATTGGTCTTCCTGAAAAAGCAGAAATTAATAGAAATTTGTACTCTATACTAAAAGAAATTATTCAGCAATATTGCCCTGAATTTCTACAACAAGAGGGCAATATAGACATTGAAAGGATCCATAGATCACCCTCTACACTTGACCCAGAAAAGACCACTCCCAGGAATATAATAGCCAAATTTAAGAGCTACCAAGTAAAAGAAAAAACTTTACAAGAAGCCAGAAAGAGACAATTCAGATATCAAGGAGCACCAATCAGGATCACACAGGATCTGGCAGGATCCGCACTAAAAGACTACAAGGCTTGGAATATGATATTCAGAAAGGCAAGAGAACTGGGTCTTCAACCACAGATCACCTACCAATCCAAACTAACTATATACTTCCAGGGGAAAGTTTGGGCATTCAATATGATAGGAGATTTCCAAGAATTTACACAGAAAAGACCAGGACTAAATGGAAAGTTCGATATCCAACCACAAAAATCAAGAGAAACATGAAAATGTAAATAAGAAATAGAGGGGAAAGAGAGAAAACTCATATTTTAAAATTTTCCCTCTTTAAGAGCTCCAAAAAGATCTAATTATCTGTATTCCTGTGTGGAGAAATGCTATGTATAATTCTCTGTAATGAACTCTATTCACTATTATATTAATCAGAAGAAAAATTCAAAGGGAAAGGTTGAATACTAAATGGTCTAAGATGATATGGGGGGTGGGAAAGAGGGAGGTGAATTGTAGAGGGCATCAAGAGAAACTTGAATGAATAATAAAAATAGGATATTCTATTACAACAAAAAGGACATGGGAAGGGGAGGGGATGAATACAATTATAAGAAGGAGAGGAAGAGACCATTAAGAGGTAATATTTAAACCTTACTCTCAGTGTAATTAACCCTGAGAGGGAAGAGTAGCTATATGCATTGGGATATAAAACTCTATTTAACTCTACTGAGAAAGCCAGAAGGGATAAATCAAGGGGAACAGGGGAGTGGGGAGGTCAAAAAAAGGGAGATCAGAAGAAGGGAGAGGGAATTCATTAGACCTTTAAAAATAAAAAGAGGGGAATAACAAGGGAGGAGTGAGAAATGGAAGTTAATCAAGGGAGGAGATAAAGGTTAATGGCTTAAAGCAAACCACTGGTTTAAAAGGAAAGAGTGGAAGAAGAAGGGGTGGAACTACCAGAGGATACCGAAATGTCAGCGAATGCACAACTTATAATTATAACTCTGAATGTGAATGGGATGAACTCGCTCATAAAATGGAAGCAAATAGCAGAGTGGATGAAAAATCAAAATCCTACCATATGTTGTCTACAAGAAACACATATGAGGTGGGTGGAAATACACAAGTTTAAGGTAAAGGGCTTGAGGAAAATCTTTTAGGCGTCAAATGAGAAAAAGAAGGCAGGAGTAGCTATTATGATTTCTGACAAAGCCAATGTAAAAATAGACAGGGAAGGTCATTACATCCTGATTAAAGGCAGTATAAACAATGAGGAAATAACACTGCTCAATATGTATTAACCAAGTAGCAAAGCATCCAAATTCATAAAGGAGAAACTGGCAGAGTTCAAGAAGGAAATAGATAGTAAAACCATAATAGTGGGAGATCTAAATATTCATCTTTCAGATCTAGATAAATCAAACCAAAAAATAAATAAGAAAGAGGTAAGAGAGGTGAATGAAGTCCTAGAAAAATTAGATTTAATTGATATGTGGAGAAAAATAAATAGGGAAAAAAAGGAACACACCTTCTTTTCAGCTGCACATGGTACATTCACAAAGATTGACCATGTAATAGGGCATAGAAACATTGCAAACAAATGCAAAAGAGCAGAAATAATAAATGTAAACATCTCAGATCATAATGCAATAAAATAATAATTAGTAGGGGCACCTGGACAGGCAAATCAAAAATCAATTGGAAATTAAACAATATGATTCTCCAAAACCAAATTGTCAAAGAAGAAATCATAGAAACAATAAAAAATTTCATTGAAGAGAATGACAACGATGAGACATCCTACCAAACTCTGTGGGATGCGGCCAAGGCAGTACTCAGGGGGAAATTTATATCCTTGAGTGCATATATTAACAAATTAGGAAGGGCAGAGATTAATGAATTGGGCATGCAACTTAAAAAACTATAAAGCAAGCAAATTAAAAATCCCCAGAAGAAAACTAAATTAGAAATACTAAAAATCAAGGGAGATATTAATAAAATCCAAAGCAAAAGAACTATTGAATTAATAAATAAGACTAGAAGCTGGTATTTTGAAAAAAAAAACATATAAAATAGACAAAGTACAGGTCAATCTAATTAAAAAAAGGAAAGAAGAAAACAAAATGACAATATCAAAGATTAAAAGTGAGACTGCACCTCTAATGAAGGGGACATTAAGGCAATCATTAAAAACTATTTTGCCCAATTATATGGCAATAAATATAACAATTTAGAAGATATGGATGAATATTTATGTGAATATAAACTGCCTAGATTAACAGCAGAAGAAATAGAATACCTAAATAATCCCATATCAGAAAAAGAAATTGAACAAGCCATCAAAGAACTCCCTAAGAAAAAATCGCTAGGGCCTGATGGATTCACAAGTGAATTCTATCAGACATTCAAAGAGCAACTAATCCCAATACTATACAAATTATTTGATATGATAAGCAAAGAAGGAGTCCTACCATATTCCTTTTATGACACAAATATAGTACTGATTCCAAAGCCAAGTAGATCAAAAACAGAGAAAGAAAACTACAGACCAATCTCCCTAATGAACATAGATGCAAAAATCTTAAATAGAATACTAGCAAAGAGACTCTAGCAAGTAATCAAGAGAATCATCCTCCATGATCAGGTGAGATTTATACCAGGAATGCAAGGATGGTTCAACGTTAGAAAAAACATCCACATAATTGACTCTATCAACAATCTAACAAACAAAAATCACATGATTATCTCAGTAGATGCTGAAAAATCCTTTGACAAAATACAGCATCCATTCCTATTGAAAACACTGAAAAGTATAGGAATAGAAGGACCTTTCCTAAAAATAATAAACAGTATATAACTAAAACCATCAACAAGCATCATATGCAATTGGGATAAATTAGAAGCCTTCCCAATAAGATCAGGAGTGAAACAAGGATGCCCATTATCACCTCTATTATTCAACATGGTTCTATAAACTGTAGCAGTAGCAATTAGAGAAGAAAAAGAAATTGAAGGTATCAAAATAGGCAAGGAGGAGAGTAAGCTAACACTCTTTGCAGATGATATAATGGTCTACTTAAAAAATCCTAGAGAATCAACTAAGAAGCTTGTAGAAATAATCAACAACTTTAGCAAAGTTGCAGGATACAAAATAAATGCACATAAATCATCAGCATTCCTATATATTTCCAACACATTAGAGCCCCAAGTGGTAGAAAGAGAAACACCATTTAAAATCACCCTAGACAATATAAAATACTTAGGAATCTATCTACCAAAACAAACACAGCAATCATATGAAAACAACTGTGAAACACTTTACAAACAAATAAAACTGGATCCCAACAATTGGAAAAACATTTATTGCTCATGGGTAAGATGACCTAACATAATAAAAATGACCATTCTACCCATTAATTTACCTATTTAGCGCCATACCTATCAAACTTCCAAAAACTTCTTCACTGAATTAGGAAAAACTGTAACAAAGTTCATTTGGAATAACAAAAGTTCAAGAATATCAAGGAAAATAATGGAAAAAAATGTGAATGAAGGGGGCCTAGCAGTACCAGATATTAAACTACACTACAAAGAATTAGTCATCAAAATAATATGGTACTGGCTAAGAGACTGAAGGGAGGATCAGCGGAATAAACTTGGGGTAAATAACGTCAGCAAGACAGTGTATGATAAACCCAAAGAGTCCAACTTTTGGGACTATTTGACAAAAACTGCTGAGAGATTTGGAAAACAATATAGGAGAAATTAGGTTTAGATCAGCATCTCACACCATACACCAAGATAGATTCAAAATGGGTGAATGACTTGAATATAAAGAGTGAAAGTATAAATCAGTTAAGTGAACATAGAGTAGTTTACTTGTCAGATCTCTGAGAAAGGAAAGATTTTAAAACCAAGCAAGAGGTAGGGAAAATTACAAAATGTAAATTAAATGGTTTTGATTATATTAAACTAAAAGGCTTTTCTACAAGCAAAAAGAATGCAGCCAAAATCAGAAGGGAAACAACAAATTGGGAAAAAATCTTTATAACGAAAAACTCTGACAGGGGTCTAATTACTCAAATATACAAGGAGTTAAATCAATTGTGTAAAAAATCAAGCCTTTCCCCAATTGACAAATGGGCAAGAGAAATGAATAGGAAATTTTCAGGTAAAGAAATCAAAAGTATCAATAAGCACATGAGAAAGGGTTCTAAATCTCTAATAATTAGAGAAATGCAAATCAAAACAACTCTGAGATATCACCTCACACCTAGCAGATTGGCTAAAATAATAGAAGGGGAGAGTAATGAATGTTGGAGGTGATGTGGCCAAATTCGGACGTTAATGCATTGCTGGTGAAGTTGTACACTGATCCAACCATTCTGGATGGCAATTTGGAACTGTGCTCAAATGGCTATAAAAAAATGCCTGCCCTTTGATCCAGCCATACCATTGTTGGGTTTGTACCCCAAAGAGATCATAGATAAAGAGATTTGTATGAAAATATTTATAGCTGTGCTTTTTGTGGTGGCAAAAACCTGGAAAAGGAGGGTATGTCCTTCAATTGGGGAATGGCTCAACAAATTGTGGTATATGCTGGTGATGTAATACTATTGTGTTCAAAGGAATAATAAAGTGGAGGAATTCCATGTGAACTGAAAAGACCTCCAGGAATTGATGCAGAGTGAAAGGAGCAGAGCCAGAAGAACACTGTACACTGAGACTGATATACCATGGTAGAATCGAATGCAATGGATTTCTGTACCAGCAGCAATGCAATGACCCAGGACAATGCTGAGGAAGTTATGGTAAAGAACGTTACCCACATTCAGAGGAAGTACTGCAGGAGAGGAAACATAGAAGAGAAACAACTGCTTGAACTCATTGGTTGAGGTGGACATGATTGGGGATGTAGACTCGAAACTACCACACCAATGCAACTATCAACAATTTGGAAATAGGTCTTGATCAATGACACATGTTAAAACCGGTGGAAATGTGCATCAGCCATGGGTGGGGAGAGTGTAGGGGGTGAAAGGGAAAGTAGGAGCATGAATCATGTAACCATGTTAAAATGAATACTAATGAATGTTTTTTTTAAAAAAGTATGTTTGGAATAAATTTGGCATTTTTTTTCATATTTTGGTATTCTTCTTTAAAGTGTGTTATGTGAGATTTATGTATAATTTTATAACAGAGTTCTCCATATTTATCAACTTTTGTATTATGAGTATGTATTTGTATAGCTCATTCCCCTAGATATATTGTAAATACAAACAGATATGTACTATTTTTTATTTATATACTTTTCTCCTTGCCATAATACAAGGTCTGTCTTTCACTTAAATAGCAGAAATGTAATAAATATTTTGTTGCTTTGAATGGAATTTATATATAATAGTCTGATACCAAATCTGGACAATCTGAATATTCATATACAATGCTTCATATTCTGAACCACAGCAAACAAAAGGGATTTTAGAACAATGAAGGTGAGTTTCTAATAGATAATAAAAATCACTGAATGGTACAGCAGGATGGTTCAGCAGGAAATCTGAGAAAGGTTAAAATAACCTCAACATTTATGTTGCTGTACTATAGTGACTAATGTTAATTGAACCCCCAAGTGAGATGCTAAGAGATTTTTTTTCTCTTTTTTTCCCCTACAGAATCACTTTCAGTATTAAAAGGAAACAATGGCTTGTGGTAAAGTTAATTCAAGCTGAGATACATTAACTATACCACATTATGGCCCGAAAAGAGAGAGCTATTAACAAATGTCACCCACTGTGAATATTTGTGAATTAGAATGTTTCCTTGTTAATGGAAATGAGACATTTTCTTTAAGAATGCTAAAACATTGGGCATTTTAAAGCCATATAAGGAAGCATAGCCTTAGCTTCTTGGAATTGCCTTCAGTGTTTTTTGCCCTCAGTGATGTTTGGCCAGTTTTCCTACTATTTAAATTGTGCCATTCTAGGCCAAAATCAGGATTAAGCTATGTGATGTTGATGTCATCTCTTATTTATTAAACTGTGAACTTTGTAAACTAATAAACAAGTAATAAAATGCTGAAGAATTCCATTTGAAAATTAGGAGACCCTAATTCTCATCCTTTCTCTATTAATAATGTTCTCCTTTAGTGGACCTAAAAGTCTCCATTTTTAAAATAAGGAGTTCTGAGAAGACTATGTCAAAAATATGATTTGGGTCTTGTCTGTCTATATGCAAACACAAACATGGGAGTAGATATTGCACGAGACAGTGAAGAAAAATATTATAATGTAGTGCTTCAACTCTGGAAAAGTTGCTTCAGTTTTTATTATTTGCTAAAGCTTTATTAACACCGTTTCTTATAAGCTCAGACTAACCATCACTATGATCCAGTCAAATATTCTTTACACATGATCAAACACTAAAAAGTACATCCCTTAAAAGTAATAATTCAGAACTAGAGTACTGACATTTTCACACTACATTTCCTTCGTTCCAAACATGAACCCGTGGTATGAATAGAAATGTAATTCCTCACAAATTACATGGGAACAAATGACAGTACAATTACATAATTAAAATGAATGTTATTTATGCTTTTCGATGCATGAAATCTACATACGTCCTGCCTGATTTGTAACTAGGCACTAAAACCATCTCCTGAATGTGTAATCTCTTTCATTTGTGAATTCCATGTAAAATTATAATTATGAGTGAAGTTCCCAGATGTCTGAAGGAGAGATGGAGAACAGGAAACATAAAAGTGATGCAGATAAATCCTTCTTTTGAGTTGGACAATCTAGTTTTATGAATCTACATGTTCCTCCAAACAAATATTAATTGAAAAGATTTCACATTATTTTTTGATGAAGTAATCATTAAAAGCTAGGTTGTCACAATATTTTTTAAAACTTTAGTAAAAATGTTTTGTGGCTTTAAAAAAACACAAAACAACTATTTTGTCATTTAATTTTATTCTCTGAAAATACATTTTTCCATACTTTTAATACTTCATAAACAAAAAATTTAGTGTTTTGACAGCAAATGTATGTATTTTAAAAAACTGAATTCATAACAAAGAATTTCCATGTAGCCACAATTATTTAATATATCTATGAAAGTCAGTAGTTAAGTTGTATCTTGGTCAGGCATGAAAGAATCAAGGAACAAATCAAATTCTAAGTGAGAGTTTCTTTCAAAACCACCTTGCTTGGGGGCAGCTGGGTACCTCAGTGGATTGAAAGCCAGGCCTAGATTTGAGAGATCCTAGATTCAAATATGGCCTCAGTCATTCCCTAGCTGTGTGACCCTGGGTAAATCACTTAACCCACATTGCCTAGCCCTTACCACTCTTCTGCCTCAGAACCAATACATAGGCAAAAAGTAAGGGTTGAAAAAACAAACAAAAAATATCTTGCTTCCTAAGTTTAAGCCAAACAATATATATATATATATATATACATATATATATATATGTATATATATATATAACATATAAACTGATTCTTAACGATATTGAAAAAAAATCAATACACTTATAGTAATGTTTCACTAAATTACCAATCCTGTGATAAGTAATGAGGGTGATCCAGAAGTAAAATAACATTTGACCCTTGGACTGATATACTAAGAGTAATTAAAGAATGACTAAAAGTGGTCATAAGACCACTGGTCTTGGAATCATAAGACCTGAGTTCTGTTTCTGGATGGAAAAGAGGGAATCTGTATAACCATTTTATCTATTTTTTAGTTACTAATTTATCTATTTTTAGTTTCTAATTCCACAATTGTAATATGAAAGGATTTGAGGAAATGTTATGACTTGAAACTAAGCAATACTACCAGAATAAATTTTGTGTTAAGATGTTTCAGAGAGATATTTTATATCATTAAAAATAATGAATAATATTTTAATATCTCGGGTCATTTCTACCACTGGTTCATTTCTTTATTCAATATATTGTTCATTATGCTCTCTGTATCAGATATGGACAGCCTCTGAGTTGTTTAACAAAGCATAGTACAGTGGGAAAATGACTAGATAAGTAATTAGGGAACTTGGGTTAAAATCTGACTTCCTACTTACAATGATTTTATATTATGAAGGAGCAAACAAATACTTATAATTTTATTATAGTATAAATAGAAACAAACACATCTATGCATTTGTATATATGCATTATGTATATTTGCATGTATGTAACCAAAGTTTAAAATTATGAGATCTGTCTTTTCACATCACAAGAGCTTCAATTAATTGGATTGCTATGTTACTGAAATAGATCAGGCATTTACTGCCACAGCTAAGAATAATTTTTGTTGTTTTTACATTTTTAAATAAAGTTTTATCATATTTAAAAATATAAAAAAATCATTCTTAACTCCACGATGATACAAATATTAGAGGGCCAGAAATGGCCATAGTTTGTCAACCCCTGAAAGAGGTGATCATTAAAGAAGCTTCAATTTTCTTCTAATAATAATACGTTTTAATAGAAATATGAAGTTTACAAAGTAATTATATTTATCTGTGATGAAGTGCATCATATTTTTTATTCTCAGAATTTTAGAGGAATATTAACTTCAACATCATCAAGAGTTTGATATAAAAGCCAAGAAAGCCAACAAATATTATGAAGGATTGAAATACAGTTTCTCATAGGTATTTAATATCAATGGTTAGTTGTTCAATGTCAGTGTGTCAGGGAATCTCCATGGGAGTACACCATGAATATCTTCTGATTCTCTCCTGTTTAATCATTTTATCCATAAGATAAGCACAACACCCACTCACTTTATAAATGATATGAAGCTAAGAAACTCAGTTAATACACTGTATGACAGAGCTAAAACATAAAAACTTTCTGTCTAATATGACATGTTGGACTAAATCTAATGAGATAAAATTCATTAGGGATAAATGAAATGTTTCATATTTACACATAAAAGTATCAGCTTTAACATTAATCGACTAATTAATTAAAAAGGATTTAATAAGCATCTATTATGTGCCAGGCACCATACTAAGTACTAGAGATGCAAAGAAAGGGAAAAATATAAAGACCTTGGTTTCCAGAAACTTATACTCTAATGATGGAAATAGCATGTTAATAAACATGCAAATACCAGATACCTAAAGAATAACTGGAAAGTGGCTTTAGAGGTGACTTCTCTTTCAGCTGGGAATGGGAATTCGCTTGGATAAACGGCATTTGATTCACAAATTATCTCTGGATCTAACTGAACTGAAATATGACTTAGAAGCATCAGTGTTATTTCATAGCCCCTAAAAGGAAAATATAGTCTGGAACAAAACCAAAATTAATTGAGACTCCAGGAATAGGAAGACGATGGTCTAATTATATTCTAGAATACAGCAAACTTCTTGAATATTATTTTAAGTATTGGACACTATGGGTACAGAAAGGTATTGATGGGACAGTGAGTGTCTAAAAGGACAATGAGGTTCTTACGTGGCTTTGAATTTATATCATGTCAGATCTGGTTGAAGGAAAATGGTATGTTCACCTTAGAGAACATAAGGCCTGGGGTTAGGCTGGGTAGGAAGGATGATATCCATTTTCAAATATTCGAAGGTCTCTCATATAGAAGAGATAGTAGATTTCTTTTCATTGGTTCAAAAGGGAATCTCTGGGATGAGTGGGTAGAAATTAGAAAGAGGTAAATTAAAATTTGATATCAGGAAAAATGTCTTAGTTAATTGCTATCTAATAAGTAGAATGGACTTAATTATTAAGAGGTGGTGGATTTCCTCTCCTTGTAAAGCAAAGTCAGCTTGAAGACTTATTGAGAATGCTAGGATTCCTTCCAATTTTCAAATTCGGTAATAATGTGAATTTGTTTCTGAATGATTTAAAGAAATAGTTTTAAATTAAAAATAGGAAATATATCATAAAAATGACAATGACTATAATAATAAAAATTTATTCATGAGTAAATTCATTGGCGCAAAATTACCAAAAGAACATAGAAAACCTTTACCTTATTTACCAATGAGAGAGATGGATATTGAAGGGAGAACTAAGCAATAACATAAAATATGAAACTTTTGAAAAATAATGATACATTATGGGTCATATTATCACATGATTATGAGTTATAAAGCAATGGAGAGTAAAATCAGTTTGAAGAAAGCTTGGCAAGATATAGAACTAAACAGAAACACACCAAGTATACTCAAAGGGGAATAATTAAGGAGTATAAAAGGAAGAAAAAGAGAAATATTCTGAAAATTTTCATGGCAAAAATTTTTCATCAAGGGTGATAAGCAAGGATCTTAATAATATAATAGTCATGTTATATATAAATATTATGAATATATTTGGATCTTAATACAACAGTCCAGGAAGTATTTATAGAAGAGTGTTAAAGTGTATTTCCTATCCAAATATCAAGATCATTCAAGATGTCTTAGAAATTATAATAAAATCAATAATCCAAATCAATATCTGTTAAAATAAACATTAAATTAGGCAGAAAACAGGGAGACATAGCATTCCAAAGATGTCTGCCACTCTGGTGTAGACCTAATGCAGATTACAGACTGAAATGATCTCCCAGTGATTAATAGGTTCTCTAGGTCATACTACTTGTGCTTTGTACTGTTTATACAGTATAAAATCTCTGAATATTACAAACCATCCTGAAAGAGATCTGTAATCACTAAGGGAGAGTATGGTCAGTCTATCAAAGAAACACAGTTCAACAGAAAAACCAAAACAAATGGATGAAGCAGGCTTATTCTTCAGATTTCAATATTTTGTATAGATACACAATAAAACTATAAATATACACACAATATGTATATTGTGTATATACATATATATATACATATATATATACATATATATACATATATATATACATATATATATATATATATATAGTAATGCAAGAATGCAAGAAAGGCTTTTGCTCTTGCAAGAGTCAACTGAAGATAGCCCTGGCAGTTAAGTCTTAGAAACTTCACAAAGAGTCAGTTGGAGTCTGAGGCTTGAAGAGAGCTGACATTCCAACTTAGGCTCTGCTTTGGTTTTCAGTTTTACCTTGACCTGTGCTTTTGTCTCTGGACACTTTGAAACTAGCTGATTTCTCTGGACCTCTCCCTGATGTCTCCATATTATATCCCTATTTATTTTCCCTGAATTTCCCTTTGGGTTCTGGGAGGAAGGGTGGTTTTGATTTTGGTGACTAGACTTTGTGGGTTTAGTTTTCTGTAGGCAAGTAGGACATCCTTAA
>NC_058135.1:189098806-189107421 GCF_016433145.1 Gracilinanus agilis | reverse complement strand
ATATATATGCATATATATATACATATATATATATATATATATATATATATATAGTAATGCAAGAATGCAAGAAAGGCTTTTGCTCTTGCAAGAGTCAACTGAAGATAGCCCTGGCAGTTAAGTCTTAGAAACTTCACAAAGAGTCAGTTGGAGTCTGAGGCTTGAAGAGAGCTGACATTCCAACTTAGGCTCTGCTTTGGTTTTCAGTTTTACCTTGACCTGTGCTTTTGTCTCTGGACACTTTGAAACTAGCTGATTTCTCTGGACCTCTCCCTGATGTCTCCATATTATATCCCTATTTATTTTCCCTGAATTTCCCTTTGGGTTCTGGGAGGAAGGGTGGTTTTGATTTTGGTGACTAGACTTTGTGGGTTTAGTTTTCTGTAGGCAAGTAGGACATCCTTAAATTAAGCTATCCCTTATTTTATTGAACTACTACATGCTTTAAGGCAACTAAATCTTCCTGACTGTGAGAACAGGCTGTCTCTCAGTCTAACCCTCCTGTGACCCTTCCCCCACCTTTAGCTTTCTCCCTAGGCTATTACAAAACCCTAAACCCCTCTCTCCTTCTGATTGACCTTGGTATTAATAAATCCCCTTTGTTACCTACTCAAACCCACTGGTGAATCATTGTATCAAAGATTGAGGTAAGGGCTGAAGGGGGAAGGAGTTATTTTCTTTTATTTCTTGAGAGTACTGTGGGCATCCATCTTGGCAGGAAGTCCTTACCCAAGACTTCCTCCTGCCATCAGTTTCACTGGCAGGGAGGAGCCCTTTCAACTCCTCCCTCAAGGGACTTTAGAAACTGACAAGAGAAGCCCTCAAGGCAGATTTAAACATTTCTGACTGGCCCAACTACTTTGTATCTATAGAGATACCTTTCCTCACCTTGAAGGATCCTGCCTATATTTTCTCCAGTATCCTCTGTCTCTAGCCTCAGTGTCAAGCCTGTTTTAAGCTGCCTCTCCTGAATACCCCATCTATTCCTTCACCATCCAATATACCACCTCACTCTTTCCTTCCCTACATTAAGCCATTCCCTTTCATTCCTCCTCCTAATACCTACCTCAACTTTATCCCTCCTTTTTAACTAAAAATTCAAAGATTTACTATTTTCTCTATAACAATATACATAAGGATATGTGTATACATGTATACCTTTGTTTAAATATGTAGAGATTTATTTACTTAAAATCAAAGGAAAGTCATATTTGACATCTTGTGTTTTCTCAATAAATATTTACTAATAGGATAGTTATTCATTTGGGATGGTTGCAATTTGGATTTTCATTAATATTTTATAATATTTAATTTATATTATATATACAATTATATATAATAAATTATATTACAATTTAAATGTGGTTTCTCATAATTTAAAATGTTAGGATATTTTAAATTCAGTAACCTTCTTTTATATTTTTTCAGATTATATATCTATAAAATTATTTAAATATTCACCTTCTGATAGTTTGCAATTTATGCTCTCTCTCCCTCCTATCCTGCTCTCTCCAAGAAGACAGGGAATATAGTATAGGTTGTACATATATTAATATTCAATATATATTTCAATATTTGTCTTCCTGTGAATGAAGACACAATGCATACACTACAGAAAAGTTCATAGAAGAAATAGGGTAGAGAATGATATGTTTCATTCCAAATTTCGACGTTCCTTATGTGGTGGTGGCAATGCTCTATTTGTCATGAACATCTTAGAATTGCCCTGAATCCTTGCCTTGTCGATAATTGGTAATTCCCTATTGATCATCACATTGTTGTTACTGTTTACAACATTCTTCTGTTTGTGATCACTTCATTTTGTAAGTCTTTGTAAAAGCCTTTCCATTTTTTTTTTGTGAACATGTGGTTGGTTATTTCTTATGGCACAAATTTAGAAGCATATACCAAAACTTGGTTAGTCTTTCCCCAATTGATGGTCATCCCTTCAGTTTCCAGATCTATGTCACCATGAAAAGACCCACTATAATTTTTTTCTTGTAATTAAGTTCTTTCCCACTATATATAAATATGTGTATATATATTTAAATTCAATCATTTCAAATTTGTTAAAATTCCATTTTAATAACTGTACAAAGATTTACTTTCTTTTCCATATAACCCAAGACAGAATACCTGAGGAAGTGAGTAACTTTTCCAAAGTCCTTCAGAGAAAATGATGGCCTCAACCATACCCTAAGGAGAAAAAGTAACTTTAAAATAGAGGTGAGGGAGTGAAGAGTGTGAGGGAAGCCAGTTCCATCAAAGTCAAAGCAAAAGCATGGTAGGGGGACATGGGAGGGTGGATATCTCACCAGGCTTAGGTCCAGTAAGCCAAGAATCAAGCTAGATTTGAACTGGTTCTTCCTTACTCCTGACCCCAATTCTATGTACTTTTATACCCAGCTGTTTAAATGACCTCCCCCTAGTGCTCAGGGATCTAGTAAAGAGGAGCAGGGGAGATACTAGACCCTTGACCAGAAGTGGGCTTCATAGGAAAAGTTTATTCAGGATAATTAGAAACTTTGGCTACAGTAATTCTTGGCCTACAAGCTTTCACTCCCATGGAATGCTTCAGTAAGAAGAAAAGCCTAAATGAGATATGGGGTATGGATACTACTGGCAGTAGTACTTGTCCTTAAATAGGCACTAGCCATACAGTTCCAGAGCTTAGGCTTTTTGGTCATGGAGTATCCTGTCTCCAAGAGTGAGTCTGGAGCTGCTGCTGCATGATCAGATTCTGTTCTGGATCAGACCTTGGTTAAGGGCTGGTCTGAGCCTAGGGGATGAATTTCAGCAGCTAAAAATTGGAGGGAGCACTCCTGAGCTCCAGGTCATAGAGGCTCCAGTGAGGGCAGAAATCAAGAGCCATCCACCAGCAGGGAGTTCCTTGGGAAAATGGAGGCTCAGGAAACAAGTAACAAACTTTAGACCTTAACACGGGGGAAATGTCTTGGAGGAAAGCCAGGAGTGGTCATAAAATCCATGGCCTCAGCTGGTCAGTATGACATCAGCTTCAATGTTGGAGCTTTGGCTATAGTTGATGCTGTTCCTTTGGTGGTTTGTGGGCTACCACTCTTTGGAGTCTCAGGCAGACTGACACAGAGGGCCATCCTCATGCCTCAGTGCTGGCCATGAAGCTGCCAGAGTGCTGATGATTAGGTCCATATAATTCTAGAGTTGTTCTTCTATGGTGATATCTGTGACCTTTGACTGTGGCACTCCTTGTATCCCATTTTCCACAGGGTCCAAGCTAGCATCTTTGAGGAAGGCCTAAAGGGGGCAAAGTACAAGGATACTAAAGTGACAACTAGGGCAGAGGATGTGGAGGATGTGAAGAACACAGGACTGAGGATGACATCCTGATCTTACAAAGAATATGCACAGTTTTATGGATCTCTGGACATGGTTTCAGATTGATCTCCAGAATAGCTGTATCATTTGGCAGCTCTGCCAGCACTATATCAATGTTCCAGTTTTCCCACATCCCCTCCAACATTTATCATTTTCCTTTTTTGTCATATTAACCAGTCTAAAGATAGGTGTGAGGTAGCACTTTTAATTTGAATTTCTCTAATCAATTATGAAGCATTTTTTTCATATGACTAAAGACAGTTTTATTTCTTTGTCTGAGAATTGTCTTTTCATATCCTTTTAACACTGGTCAATTGAGAAAGCATTCTTATAAATACATCTCAATTTTCTATAAATTTAGGGAATGAAGGCTTTGTCAGAGATATTTACTATAGATTTTTTCCTATATTTATTAAGATAGATTTCCGTACTTGAGGGTGGATATTATTCTCACTTTGTGCCAACTTTGTTCCAAGTAAGTTTTAAGCATTGCCTGTCACCCTCAATCCCAAATTTTCCCTTTCACTGTATTGATTTTTATAGACACTCTTATATGACACAATTTACCTACAACTTTCTTTCTTTTTCTCTTTTCCCAGTGTACTTGTCTTTTTTATTCATTGGTTTCAAAGATTCCATTCTATAAATTTTATTATAGTCTTTTGTATATGTCTTGTAGCTTAAACAATGTTCTATTCCTATTCGCATCTTCCTGTCATTTCCATCAAACAATTAATCCTTCTCTATCTCAAAAAGGTTGTCCATGAAAGATGCCATGATATTTTAGAAATATACAGGTCTTAATAATATAAACCCTCATTCAAAGTCTCAACAGTATAACTTACTAGCTGTGTGACTGCATATAAGTCCTCTCAGCAATATTTTTCCCTTTATAAAATAAGGTTAATAAGATTTTAACTGACTTGCCTCTTAAGGTGGCCTTAAGGAACAAATAAGATTACATGTTTAAATGCTGTACAAATTTAAGTTATTATTATTAAGAGCCAAATATTAATTCTCCCTTATATTATCTTGGGTACTATTAGTTCCAGAACTCAGCTATCTTATTAGTTAAATGGGCATTTGTGGTCTAACCTCAAAGCCCAACTACATACATAATATTGTTTTATCAGAAAATATGTTCTAGTTCAAATAACCAATTTTAAACAGCTTTTTAAAATCAAAATGGGGACTATCTATAATGGACATCTATCCAGTCCCTTATTATGTGTCCCCTTTGGACATGGGAAGATAAGCATAAACAGTAAGACACATTTCTTTGTGTGTTGTTTCACTTATCTTGTTTCTGTCATGCTTGTATTTTATTCCTAGTTACATCATTAGAGAACTGATGATACACTGGTGATTCCAGCTGTATAGTGGAAGATATAATATCCATAGAGTCAGAAAATCTGAGTCTAGAAATCATTTTTGTTGCTACCATTATGTTTTGGCAAGTCATTTGTCCCCTTTGAATCTCAAATTCCTCCTCTGAAAAATGAAGGAACTGAAACAGGTGATATTTATAATTCCTTATCTCCAAGTAATATTTTTTACATATCCTCAGGGATGTTCTGGAATCAGCTCAAACCATTTCAGGAAGTAGTGATTGTTAAATTTTTAGTGGGGGGTGGCAGCTGGGTAGCTCAGTGGATTGAGAGTCAGGCCTAGAGACAGGAGGTCCTAGGTTCAAATCTGGCCTCAGACACTTCCCTGTTGTGTGACCCTAGGCAAGTCACTTGACCCCCATTGCCCACCCTTACGACTCTTCCATCTAGGAGCCAATACACAGAAGTTAAGGGTTTAAAAAAAATTAAAAAAACATTTTCAGTGTGGACATTTAAATGTTGCAAATTGGTGACTGCTACAAATTAGAGATTTAGTTGTTTTTTCTAATAGTTTAGATTTCAGAAATTAATGTGCATATATGTATAATATATATCAGAATAAATAAGTCTCCCACTCATTTTTCCAGAGATTCAGTTAAACATTTACCATCTTACCACTGCATATTCTTCACCTGATTCAGAGATTCCCAAATTATCTGTGGGTGTATGTCAGTGATTCCAAAAGTGGGCACCACCATCCCCTGCTGGGTGCTTCAGCGATCCAGGGGTCAGTGATGGCCACAGGTGCATTTATCTTTCCTATTAATTGCTATTAAAATTTAAAAAATAATTTCCAGGGGGCTAAGTAATATTTTTTTTTCTGGAAAGGGGGTGGTAGGACAAAAAAGTTTGAGAACCACTGGTATGTTATGGGATGGAATACAGTGTCTGCTGAGTGTGGGGGAGTGAGTGTAAATATATTTTTTTCATTTCCCCTATAGCCGTGAATTCCCTGTGATGCTTAAGGGGTGCCAACAAAAGAGTTCTTGAGCAGAGTATCAGAAGGAATAGAACTATTGTTCTGGATGAGGATTCTGGAAAACTATGTAACAGAGTAATGATAAAGAGTAAGATCTGTGGTCACAGGAGCAACTGCTTTGAGAGAACTAACAATTAGGCTTGCATATTTTTCATAATATTCTAATATATTCTTTGGCATAGAATAATTGCATGAAAGTCCAGAGAAGTTTGATTCTGATGATTTCTGTTTGTGTGACGCTGGACAGGTCATTTCATTTCTCTGAGTCTCAGTGTCATCAACAACAAAAAATGAAGTCTATGGGGTGACCTCTGAAGGGTCTTTTGAAAGTCAAATCTATGATCTTATCATCCTGTGAGTTAGTCTTCAATATTAAAAGTTGGGAAGAAATAGTTGCAGTGAAAGAGTGTACATATACCACAGTGTGTTAGTAGAAGACAATGTGATACAGTTGAAGGTACGGTGTGCTAATATCCAAGTACCTGGGTTTGAAGCTAGCAGTTTCTATTTATTCCCTGTGTGATCTTGGGCAGATCCCTTAGGCTCTCTGATATAATTTTGACTTCCTATAAATAGAGGGGATATGGGCTAAAAGGCCAAAATTTCCTTCTAGTTTTAAATTCAAAACCTTATTTTTTACAAAATGTATTTCTTTGAATGCTTAAACTTTCTTCTTCTGAAAAAATTTCAACTATGCCCAGCAGAAAATATCATTTATCAAGACCCCAAGAGGCTAAACAACTTGTGGACTTCAAACACAGACCTTGAGCACAGGCGTGGATGCTGGAATGGACTAGGACCCTGAGTGTAGGTGTGGACCTTGGGTGAGGACCAGGTGCAGAGGGGTGCATGACTGTGGAAGTATGGCCCTGAGACTGTTAAAGGAGCTTTGGGCAGAGGGACAAGCAAGGGGACCACTAGAATGCATAAACCTGAGAACAACTAGACCTGAGCCCTTAGGATCCTAAAGAGCACAGATAGACCCTGGGTGTGAGGATAAACCTGAGAGCGTATGTGACTCACAATGGCAAGCCATCCTCATGAACACCAAAAGAGAAAGATCAAAAAGAAGAAATCTTTAACACTCTACAACTTTTATACAGAGAAAATCCAGACAACAGAGCAAACAGCAGAGGAAAACAAATAATCATATCCAAACCTTCCCAAAATAATGAAAACTGGTCACAAGTTCTTGAAGAGTTCAAATTTGAGATGATGAGAAAGATGGAAGAGATTTGGCAAGAGAAGTGGGAAATAGCTTAAAAGGAAATTAAAAGGTTAGAAGACAGAAACTATCAATTGGAGAAAGTTGCCCCAAAATCAAATGAGATGGGAACGAAAATGGAAACCAAAATCAGGCAAGAAAATAACAGTTCAAAAGGCAGAATTTCACAATTGGAAAGTGAGGCAAGTAAACTTAAGACCAGAAATGACCAGAATGGAAAGGAAAATCAGTCTATAAAGGCTAGAATTGAGCAATGAAAAGCTAATGATCTCTCAAGACAGCAAGAACAAATAAAGCAAAGTCAAAAGACTGATAAAATAGAAGGAAACATGAAATATCTCAATGAGAAATTGACAGATCAAAAAAACAGGTCAAGAGGGGACAATGTGAGAATCATTGATCTCCCCGGAAAAGCAGAAATTAATAGACATTTGGACTTCATACTAAAGAAATTATTCAGCAAAACTGCCCTGAAATTCTACAACAAGAGGGCAACATAGACATTGAAAGGATCCATAGATAACACTCTACACTATACCCTGAAAAGACAACCCCCAGGAATATAATAGCCAAATTCAAGAGCTCCCAAGTAAAAGAAAAAAAAATTTACAAGAAACCAGAAAGAGACAATTCAGATATCAAGGAGCACCAATCAGGATCACACAAGATCTGGCAGCCTCCATGCTAAAAGACCACAAGGCTTGGAATATGATATTCAGAAAGGCAAGAGAACTGGGTCTACAACCAAGGATAACCTACCCATCCAAACTAACTATATTTTTTTTTATCCTGGGATTCCATTCTAGGAGCATAGGGCCACAACCAGTAGGCAATGGGACACACAGTCGCTCAGGGTCACCCAACTGGGAAGTGTCTGAGCCCGGACTTGAACCTAGGACCTTTCGTCTCTAGGCCTGGCTCTCAATCCACTGAGCTAGCCCAGCTGACCCTACTTTAGGTTGTAGTTTCTTTAGCAGATGTAGTTTTTACAGGGTGGGGTTGCTAGCCCCACGCCCAACCCTCCTTTTTTCATCCGGGCTAGGGACCGTCCTTGGCCCAGGAGTGGTAAGGGTGGGCAGTAGGGGTCAAGTGACTTGCCCAAGGTCACACAGCTGGAAGTGTCCGAGGCCGGACTTGAACCTAGGACCTCCAGTCTCTAGGCCTGGCTCTCAATCCACTGAGCCACTCAGCTGCCCCCAAACTAACTATATACTTCCAGGTAAAAGTATGGACATTCAACAAGATAGAAGATTTCCAAGTATTTGCACAGAAAAGACAAGGATTAAATGGAAATTTCAATATTCAGCCACAGAAATCAAGAGAAACATAAAAAGGTAAATAAGAAACAGAGGGGAAAAAAAGAAAGCTCTTATTTTTTTTAATTTGCCTCTTTAAAGGCTTCAATATGATCTAATTATTGGTATTCCTATGTGGAGAAATGTTATGTATAATTCTCTTTAAGGAACTCTATTCACTATTATAGTATTCACTATTATAGTAATTAGAAGAATTATTCAAAGGGAGAGGATGGAGGACAAAATGGTCTAAGATGATAAGGGGGTGGGTGGGAAAGAGGAGGATGAATAGTAAAGAAAAGAAATAAAAGTTCAAAGCCTAATTTTATATATATATATATATATGTATATATATATATATATATATATATATA
>NC_058135.1:189081523-189095919 GCF_016433145.1 Gracilinanus agilis | reverse complement strand
GGCCTCAGCCACTTCCCAGCTGTGTGACCCTGGGCAAGTCACTTGACCCCCATTGCCCACCCTTACCAATCTTCCACCTATGAGACAATACACCGAAGTACAAGGGTTTAAATATATATTTATATATATAATAAAAAATGGCATCTAAAAAAAAGAAATATGTTATCAGGCAAAACACATTTCCATAGTATTCATTTTTGTAACTGAATAAGCTTATAAAACCAAAACCTCAAATCATATATCCAAATAAACAAGTGATAAATCACATTTTCATATGGATTCATATTCCAACAGTTCTTTTTCTAGAGGTGGAAAGAATTCTTTTTCTTAAGTCTCAGAATTGTCCTAGACCTTTATATTGCTGTCTAGTAATGGCTGTCTAGCAAAGTCTATCACATTTGGTCATCCCACAATATTCCAATTACTGTTTATCATGTCCTTCTAGTCCTTCTTGTTTCACTCTGATTCATTTCACATAGATCTTTTCATTTCTTTCTGAAATCCTGCTCATCTTTCCTTAGAGTACAATAGTATTCCATCACTATCATACCACAATTTCTTCAGTCATTTCCTAGTTTATGGGTATCTCTTTATTTTCCAAATCTTTCCTAACACAATAAATGCAGCTATAATTTTTTTGTACAAACAGATCCTATCCCTTTGCATTTGCCTTTCTTATTGTCTTCAGAACTCATTAGCTTCTCCTTTTCTAGTTCTAGTTCTTAACGAATTATTTTCTTCTTTGAATTTTTGGATTTATTTTTCCAATTGCATGATCTTTCTTTTGTAATTTTCTTAGTTTACTTGAATTGCTTTCATTTTTTCCCTAATTTTTCCTCAGCCTCTCTCATTTGGTTTTTGGAATCTTTTTTAAGTTCTCCAAAAACCCATTTTTTGGGAGGGTAGTGACCATTTGATGATTTTCTTTGCTATTCTGGATGTGTTTTAAGTTCTCTATCATTTGAATTTGAACCCAGGTCTTCTCTGTCCCTATAATAGCTATCTATACTTGGGTTCTTTCTCTTGGGCTTACTATTCTCTTTTTTTTTCATTTTAGTGCCCAAATCAATAAACTTAACTGTTAGTTTTATTTTTGAGTAGTTCTCAAATCCCAAAATGTGTGCATGGGAGTGATGTCCTCAGGCTTCAGAAGTTTTTTGTGTTTGTTATTTCCTAGACCCTACTTAGTTCTTACAAATTTTATAATCTAGGTCCAAGTATAGTCTCTGCTCCCCTTGGCCAAAATCCTAGTCTATGATTGACCACAGTCATTGTAGCTAGAGTATTTCACACCCCTACAGATGATCACATTTAAAGGATATTACTAATAGAATTTATTGTTCAAATGGAGATTGTGCTATCAAATTATTAAGGTTTCTTCAGGTTCTTAGATTTGGTGATTCTAATCATGACATTTGTTTGAAAAATTATATTTATTTGTCAGTAACAAAGAATCTCAATTCATTCTATTTACTCTTACAATCCAAATCTAAGCTATCTTATTTTCCCACTCTAGAATATGTCTGCTAATATACTCAACGTATAGAAGGATAAAATGGGAAGGAATGGTCATTGCATGGAATTTGATAAATCTTTATTAACAAAGTAATCAGTCTTATATATCTTTTTCTTTGACTTAAAAATCATTTTATCTTTCCCTATCACAATACTTACTATTAAAATTTTACTTTTACAAAGGAAAATTTGTGTTCTGTAAATTTTTTAGGAGAGACATAATATTCAATATAAAATATTCTATTTTCTAGAACAACATTTGATTGTTATTAATATTTAGTTTGCATTTAGAAAAATATAACCTTAAATTAAATGAAATTTTCTTGATAAATATGTTCCAAAGGGTCTTAAGTTGTGCAGGTACCACTTCCAAGGGGAAAAATAATCTACAGAAAGTAATGATGCTCTGAAATCTTTAAGTTATAAGAAAACTTACAGATATCAGATCTTCTACTACCTGTTTTTTTAACATTGAAGGAGAAGTGTCAAGGCCTTTATTGTTTACAAATCTAAAATGTTTACTTAATTTTTTTCCTCTTGAGTCCCATTTGTATTACTCTGAATTGTTATCCCAGTTAGCCATCTTTGATATAACCAGGGGTGCCTCATTTGTCTTTCTTTGCTAAGTTTAATAACTAAAAGACCTACTGCCTCTCCTAGTTTTAGAGTTGTTCCTCATAATCACCCAAGCTAACAGTAAACTCCATACTCCTCATTCTCTCCTTCAATACTTCTGGATATATTGAATCTATACCATGGGAATACCTCACAGAAATTGGATTTCTTCTTTTTCTTTCTTTAGATTTGATGTTTAATTTATACTCTCAAAGATGAGTTTGTATTCTGAGTACAAAGATCTTCAGAAGTATAATCACTTCTTTACTTACCTTCCCCTGTACTCACTCAAAAAGCCTTAATCTCACACAAAAGTATAGGAGTACCACTTATCTAAAATAACTGCTTATATACTTATTTTAATGTTCTTTTTCTCCTACATTTTGTGCCTCAAAGAAATAAAACATAAGTAGTAATGGACCCCAAAACTTAACATATTGACCTAGAAAACCACAAATTAATAGTATCAAAGTATTTTATTTATTTTGTTGTACATATAACATTTATAGCCACATTGAGTGGTGGCATTTTACAGTAATCTCTAAATTGAATTAGTATAAGTGAGTATAAGAGAAATATTACTGCAATTGAGAATCAAGTAATAATGACTCAGATAATTATCAAAAATCTTAATTCTCCAATCTATAAAATAGAAATTAAAAGAGTTGCAATACCTATTTAGCAGGTACTAACTTATAGGGGGAAACTATATTTAATCCTTTTAAAAACCTTATAAAATATTAAATATTATCAATGCTTTTCATCATGTCTTTTATACCACATTTTTTCACTTTTCAAAAATGTCATTTTAATGTTGTAAGAATTTCCTCATATATTCCCCTCCTTTTCTCTCATGTGAAGATTTTTTTTCAGTTCATGACTCATATAAGCATTGTTTTCCTTCCTGTTGTATATTATTGTATATTAAATGGATAACGCATTGTATATTGATTAATCACTAAATAATTACTATTAAATGTCTATTGAAAAATAAAAGAAGAAAATGTCCTTAACTTAAAAGAGGATATGGTATGTTGTATGCGGGAAGGAATCATAAATATATATATATATATTTACAAAATTTTCTATCAGTGTCTCTAACTTTTTATCATATCTATATATATTTATGTCTATCTAAATTTCTTATATAGAATATTGGTAAATTCTGTCTGCTTGTTCTTGACTGAATATTTGGGAATTTTGAGATATTTTTAGTAATACATCACTGAAGGTCTTTTAGTGAGAGACGATGAAGAATCCTCTACATGTTTGCTAAATTGGAAGATTTTCTGAAATATCAGATGTACAGAAGCCTGCCAGTAGTGTCTCCATCTTTCTCTTCCTTTCTCTCTTTAAAGCTTGTAAGACTATTTCTAGATGATTGTACTTATGGATTAAGTGCTAGAATTAAAAAAAAATTAAATCTAAGATGATTTTGTCAAAGAGACACTAGCAATTTCAGGGATTAGGGGGAAAACACTTTATTAAGCAGATTGCATTAGAGCTCATCTTTGAAAAAAAATGAGGTTGGAAGAGCAAGGACTAGGAGGCATGTCATGGCATTCAGACACGAGGAGCTGTCTTGAAAAGACATGAAGATGGTATGTATTCCAGTGTTCAGATTTGTTTGGAATATGGAGGTTAAAGGAATTAATGTATGATAAAATCAGAAAAAAAAGACAAAGACTAAAATTTGAAGGATTTTAAATGCCAAACAGAAGTTTGTATTTAATCCTAAAAGTATGGAAAAAATAATATTATTTAGTTTGTTGTTATTATCATACCTTTGTGTCAGAATGGAGAGAGGGAAAAGAAATGACAGGAAAAACAGTTGGAAGACTTTCCAAGTTGAGATGAGAAGTACTAAAACTAGTATATTGACTAAGTGGGCAGACAAAAGGAGAAAGGAATGAGAAATGTAGAACAAGATTTGGCAACAAATTATATATGTGGTATGAGAAAGAGTAAAGATGGAAGAATTATTTTGATTTTGCAAATCTGATAGATATTGTTATAGTTATCTCTAGTGGTGTCTTGTTTATTAAAAGAATGTTAACTCCTTATAGATAGAGATTGTGGTCTGTTGCTTTGAGAAGTAAATCATCTTATTGATTATTTGGCAAAATACACATAATAAAAGCAACAAAGTTAAAATTCATATCTGGAAATTAGATAATCAACTAACAGGTCTTTATTTTGTACCTACAGGAATTGCAGGAATTTATTACTAATTTAGTACTAATTGTGCTAAACATTGGAGATTCATACGTGGAAGGGACATAATCCCGTGAAATCAAGGAGAGAACATTAATGTATGTGAACATAATATAATATCATATATATATATATATATGATGTATAAAAAGTAATTGGTTAAAAGGCCACTACTATGTAAGGGGATCAAGAAAGGATCTATTTAAGAAAAAGCATTTGCTTTTTTGGGTTTCAGAGCAGGATCATGGTGATGGGAAAGAATAAGCACCTCTCCGAAGGAGGCAAAAAAAGAACTAAAAAGAAAGTGGTTGATCCATTTTCAAAGAAAGATTGGTATGATGTCAAAGCATCAGCTATATTCCATACACATAATATTGGCAAGACCAATACATAATATTGGTTAAAAGAGCTCAAGAAAACAAAATTGCCTTTGACAGTCTGAAGGGTCAAACTTTTGAAGTGAGACTTGCTGATCTGTAGAAAGATGAGTTTGCTTTTTGTAAGTTCAAGTTAATTATTAAAGATTTTCAAGGTAAATATTGTTTGACTAACTTCTATAGAAAAGACCTTACTCAAAGACAAAACATGTTTCACAGTCAAAAAGTGGCACACCATGACTGAAGCCCATGTTAATGTTAAAACTACCAATGGCGACTTGCTCTGCCTCTTTTGTGTTGCTTGTACCAAAAAGTACAACAGCCAGATCCATAACACCTCTTATGCCCAGAACCAATGGATCTGTCTAATTTGTAACAAAACAATGGAAATCATGAGCCAGGAGGTGCAAAGTCATCAATAAACTGATCCCAGATAGCATTAGAAAAAAAACATAGAAAAGCTTGTCAGCCCATTTACTCTCTCCATGCTGTATTTGTTTGAAAAATCAAGATAGTCAAGAAGTCCAAAATATGAATTGGGAAAGCTAATGGAACTGCACAGTAAAAGGTGGTGACATTGGAAAAGTTTCAAAACATGAAACAGCTACAAAATTAAAAAGGACTGGTGGTTCTAAAAAAGTTTAGACAGTTCAAGAATCTGTCTCAAATAAGAATTTTTAGAGGTTAAAAAATATAAATTCATCATCATGAAAAAAGGAGCATTTGAATTAAATCTTCATGAAGAGTACAGAATCTAAAATGTTGAAACGAGGAAAGAGTATTCTTTTGTTACAAAGATTCAGAGCATTGTAAAGAAGGAGCAATAAGAAAACTCATTTGCCTGGAAAACAGTAATCATGAGGAAGTGTGATATTTAATGTCTTAAAATTTAGGCTGAGAGTTGAATTATGAAGGGCTTCAAATATTTGAAGAACTGTGCTTTGATCTTGGAGTAGATGTTTTTAATCTGGGGTTTCTAGATGAAGCTGATTGTGGATTCAGTGTTACCATGAAAAAAAGTCAATCAAAGATAATTTTGTCAAAGAGATACTAGCAACTTCAGAGATTAGAAAAGACATCATTTAGATGACTGCATAACTGCTCATCTTTGAAGAAAACAATATTGGTTTCCTTTGCAGTACTATATGTTTTATTTAATGAATTTAAAAACTTTGGAAAGAATATCCATATGGTTCATTAGGTTACCAAATGAGTCTAAGACACAAGTAATTGTACTCTGTTCTAGAGTTATTAGATTCAGTGAAATTTATTGAATAGGATGTGATATTCAGACTTCTATTTTTGGAAAATCATACTGGTTGCTGGGTGGATGGTTACACATTACTACATTAGTGTAGATGAGAGATGATGGCCTGCTCTAGGGTGGTACTCATGTGTGTATAAGAGAATAGATGGAAAAGTTGTGAAGGTTGTAATTCTAGAAATTGATGCATATGTAAATAAGTAGGAGTAGAGTCAGAAATGAAATTCAGATTATTAAATTGAGTGACTGGAGGGAAGATAATACCTTCACTAGAAAAGGGAAGTCTGAGAGATGAATTAGTTTTGAGGAATAGATAGTTCCTTCTATTTTTTATTAGTATTGCCTGCAAGACATCTAATGTGAAATGTCTAATGAACAATTGTTCATCTAAGATGAAAACACAAGAAAGTCACTAAGGCTGGAGTCATTGACATCTAATAATTATACCAAAAGGAGCTTATGAGGTCACCAAATTGACATTATATAAAGAGCGTATGAGTGTCAGGAAAGGGCTTTGGGGTACAGAATTAAGGAGTATGATATGGATGATGGTTCCATAAATGAAAGTAAAATAAAAGTCAGAAGTGTAGGAGAACCAAAAGATAATAATATTCACAAAATACAGAGAAGAATAAATATTTAGGATTAGATGGAGGTCAATAGTGAAAAAAACAAAACAAAATAGCAGAGAAAATATATATGATAGCTGAGGAAAAGGCCATTAAATTACATAACCAGGTCACTGATAGCTTTGAAGAGACTATGGATAGGAGAGTAATGAGGTTTGGTTGCAAGGTTTTAAGAAGTCAGAGGAAAGATAGTCATGGCAGAAATTAGGGACAATTTTGTTGTTTTGTTCTCTTCCTCCCTAGAAATTTGTCTGGATATGGAAAATGTATTAGGTTAGGATTAGAGGAGTACTGTGACCTAGAGAATTTTTTTCACGTATGTGAGAAATTTGGATATTTGTAATTGAATGTAGACCAGAAGTAACAAATTGCTAAATTCTACTTTTTAGATTACTGAGGAAGTGAAGTTGTGCACTTAATATGTTGTTTAGAATTAAGTTAGGGAATAACTTTGGCAAAGAGAAAGGCTACTTTATCAAAAGCCATTGGAATAAAAATGAAAAGCCTCACAAAGAAGTCAAGAAATTCTGAGATTCATCAAAGGGAAGGAGAAAGATCAGAGAAAAGTAGGGGTAATGGAAGAGGGATACTCAATGAGTGAAGAGTAAAAATATTGCTTTTCTAAAGTGAAGAAAAGTTGAAATTTGGTAACATAAATTTTCAGTGCATCCAGGTAACTTGGTTGGATAATTTTCTTTACCTTCTTTCAGCAGTGTATTAATACACATAGAGGAATAATGTAAAAACCGTGCTTCTGCAGCCTGTCAGTATTCATTATACATTTCTTAAATTTCTTAAAACTTGACTATTTGTCAAGTACTTTACTAAGCATTGGACTTAAAAAGAAAGGTAAAAGACAATCTTTGCTCTCAGAGGATTCACTGCTTAATGGATATTTAAAGTGAAAACAACTAGGTATAAACAAGATATATACAAAATAAATTGGAAATATTAAAAAGGAAAATACTAGAATTATGAGTTTATGGAAGGCTTCTAGTGGAAAACAAGGTTTTAGGTGGTACTTAAAGGCAAGAATTGGAGATGATGAAGAATATTCCAGGCTTGGCATATTGCTAATGAAAATTTTCAGTCAGAAAATAGTGTTTCATGTAAATAGACTGGTGTTACTGGATGGTGAATTACATGTTGCTGCCTAATGTATGATGACTGTAAAGTGTTGTAAGGAGGTGATAGAGAGATTTGGACATCGAACAAAGCGTTTTATACCTAATTATGGTTGTGAAAATGACACATTGAAATTTAATAAATAGAATGGTAACATGGCCAAACCTGCACTTTAAGAAGAGGATTTTGGCAGCTAAATTAAATTTGAAGTGGAGTGGAGAGAGACAATGAGATCCAAGATGCTGACACTATGATCTTCTAAGAGGGAAAGATTGATGAATAAAAGGAGAGTCAATAGCTCTATCTGGAATCCTAAAATTTAAAAAGGGGTGATAGAATCACAAAATTGTTGGGCAGACACATTGTCAGTAAGTATTAAATCAGAACTCATGGCACTCAACTCTGAATCCTAATCTCTATTACATAATAACTTCTCTATATGAAAAAAATTATTTTCCTGCATTATCTTCTTAATCAGTCAGAACATTGACTTGTGACAAATCAGAACAGTTATAATCCACACAAGTCATCATATACATAACAATCAAACCAGAGAGAATAAATAACAAAATTTAGCTAAGACTTTGCAAAGGTATATTGTAATGATATTCACTGGCCTTTTTACTTTCTGAATGTCTATCTTACTTTTGAGTTGTATTCTAATAGAAATATTAGGAACTCATTAACTCATCTGGGAAACTAATTATCTAGCCAAACTAAACATATTTTATAACTTCTTTTTATAAATAATTACATCATAATTAAAATATACTCAGTGACTGTCCACCAGAATCCATTCTGTCCCTTTGCTCAATTCCTCTTAGATCCCTCATTCCAAACTAATGAAGGATAACATTCCTTTGTGCAGGGTGAAGATGAATGACACTGCTTTTGAATTTTTTGAAACTACTTGGGCAGATTCTTTTAAACGACATTTTAAATATCAAATGTTTATATACATATATACATATATAGTAATGTAATTCAACTTCTAAGTTCTTCAATATAGAAAAACTGAAGTAGGGTAAGGGGGAATATGTGTTGAATGTGTAAGAAAAAGAAGTTTAGAATATACTGTGTCTTAGGAAGTTGCTTCTGAAACCAGCATCATATCTGTTTATTAAAATTTTCCATACTTTTAGAACTTCATGACATTAAGAATGATAAAGACATTGTAATGGTATTTTTATTTTTAAAAGATACATTTTTATCTTCTTTTACAGATACTACTTAATTACTTAGAAGGTGCTTTGAGAATAAACAGGAGGAAAAAATATGGTAATTAACTGAAGAAGGGTAGGAACTGATAAACAAAATAATAAAAATCCCTTATGTCTAAAGAGAATAAACTTCTAAAGAATAATCCAGACATTGAGTTAATGGAAACACTTGTGCTATAAATACTGATTAGCACACAAGAGTGGAAAGTATTTTGACTTTGAGTCATGAGTACCTTGGTTGAAATATTGCTTCTGATGTTAACTACCTGTATGATTTTGAGCGTCTCATTTATATTTTCTGGTACTTGGTTTCCTCATCCATAAAATGAAGATATCCAACTAGGCAACATTTGAGGTCTTTTCTACCTCTAACTCTATGATCCTAGATGTGACATATTTAAAAGTATCAATTTATATATGGTTTGTCTTGGAAAATGGCATGAGAAAAATTTCCAAGAAAAGGATAGCAGACATTCAAAAGATGTGTAATCCAACAATCAAAAAACAACATGTTAATGCCATACAGAAACAACAATGTTGGGGAAGCAAATGCATTGCAAGATCAAAATGCATTGCAGTCTGAGGGTCGAAAGCTAGAACAAACAGTGGTCACTTTACAACAGGAAGAGGACATGGGATATATAGAAATAGAGGTTCCATGATTCAAGTGAATAAAAAAAAAACAGAAACAGCTGAACCCATGAGCCAAGTCAACCGAGAAACAGAAAATAATGAACCATACATGACTAGCATGTTACAAGAAAATGACTTAGCAGATATAGACATCAAAGCAATTTTAACATTAGATGTAATTAATGCCAAGCCATCAAACCATACCCTGTTTACATAGACTCTGATGACATGACTTCTAATGATGAAGAGGAAATGAAAAGACTATATTGAGAAGCAAATGCATTAGTAATCAGGGTACCAGAAATAGGCATTAAAGAAAGATGTAAGCGGCTATGTTTCATACATGTACTGGATGACTAATGTATCAAAAGTACACAACACCTAAAGAAAAGCCTAAATACAGAAGGATTACAAACATAATGTGGAAATGACTGTAGCAATGAAAACAGTATATATAAATGTAATCATAGCAATATTGGATTGCTAATTCCACCAATATAAAACATTATCCCTCCAAAAGAAAAGCATATGTAAGTGGATATTGATCCACAAAACCTAGCCAAGTCATTACAAAACACAAATCACTGGAAAATATCTGAAAGTGCATATAATACACAAACACATATAATTGATTGACATTACTGACAATGCATCACAATCCTCACTGTTCCTGTATCTGGACCAGAGAGCACATCTGACAATAAGTATGATGACAGACAACATATGACAGAGAAACAGAGAAGGGGAAAAGCATCAAGAGAAGAAAAGGAAATTGAGAAAATGACCAAGAAAAAAGATGCAAGAAGGAGTTCCGGGTTAAGATGGCGGCAGAGTAAGAAGCAGCTCTTAACCTCTCCTGACCGAAACACACAAAACTCCTCAAGGGGACATAAAAACAAGTCCAGACTAACGGAGGAACCCCACAACAGGGCACAGCGTGGAAGGTACGTGGAATCGAGACATTTCCAGGCTATAAAGGGCTCTCACTAAATTGCGGGCTGAGCAACCACCCCACCCCCACCCCCTCCACACACAAAATCTATAGCTCTGAAGCCAGCTAAAAAGAAATAGAATAAGTTTGGGGCACCCATCAAGTCATTGGCAGCTCCGGGGCCTGTTCCTGAGAGCAGCAAGATCTAGGACCCCAATAAGCCAAAGAACGCAAGCGAAATCTGAGCGCGGGAGCAGAGAGTGGATGCCGGGCGCAGAGCGCACAGGCACGGGCGGAGGCGTGGTGGAGGCAAACACAGCCAGGAACTAAAGCTCTGAAAACCTGAGTGGGGAACCAGTGCAGATGGGTATACGACTGTGGAAGCAGCGCCCTGAGACTTGTAAAGGAACCTCCTGCAGAGGATCAAGCAAGGGGGTCCACCAGGGGGCTTGACCTTGGAAAAAACCAGAACTCAGACCTCAGGAGCCAATAGACCGCGGTCAGACACTGAGCGCGAGGATAAACCTGAGAAGCTGCTGGGCTAATGATGGCTACCCAGCCTCAGGAAACTCAGAAGAGAAAGAATAACAACAAGAAAAAGAAGCCTTTAACACTCGACAGCTTTTACACGGAGAAAATCTAGACAACCGAGCAAACAGAGGAGGAGAACAAACAAGCATCCGGACCCTCCTCAAATAAGGAAAACTCCTCACAAGCTATGGAAGAGTTCAAAACTGAGATTTTGAGGAAAATGGAAGAGATCTGGCAAGAAAATAACTGTTTAAAAGGTAAAATCTTGCAATTGAACACCAGAAATGACCAGATTGAAAAGGAATACCAGAAGATTATGGCCGAAAACCGAAAGATTATAGCCGAAAATCAATCCCTAAAGGCTAGAATTGAGCAATTGGAAGCTAATGATCTCTCAAGACAACAAGAACTAATAAAACAAAGTCAAAAGACTGAAAAAATAGAAGGAAACATGAAATATCTCAATGAGAGAGTGACAGACCAAGAAAACCAGTCTAGAAAAGACAATTTGAGAATAATTGGTATTCCAGAAAAACCAGAAATTAATAGAAACCTGGACTCCGTACTAAAAGAAATTATTCAGGAAAATTGCCCTGAAGTCCTACAACAAGAGGGCAATATAGACATAGAAAGGATTCATAGAACACCCACTACATTCGACCCAGAGAAGAAATCGGTTAGAAATATTATTGCCAAATTCAAAAGCTTTCAAGCAAAAGAAAAAATCTTACAAGAAGACAGAAAGAGACAATTCAAATATCAAGGAGCACCAATCAGGATACACAGGATCTGGCAGCCTCCACACTAAAAGACCGTAAGGCTTGGAATACGATATTCAGAAAGGCAAGAGAGCTGGGCCTGCAACCACGGATCAACTACCCATCAAAACTGACTATATATTTCCAGGGGAAAGTATGGGCATTCAACAAAATTGAAGAATTCCAGGTATTTGCACAGAAAAGACCAGGGCTAAATGGAAAGTTTGACATCCAACCACAAAAATCGAGAGAAACATGAAAAGGTAAATAAGATACAGAGGGAAAAGAAAGAAAACTTATAATTTTTAAATTTGCCTTTTTAAGGGCCTCAGTGAGATCTAATTATCTGTATTCCTATGTAGATAAATGTTATGTATAATTCTCTGTAGTGAACTCTATTCACTATTATAATATTCACTATTATTGTAATCAGAAGAATAATTCACAGGGTGAGGGTGGAACACTAAATAATCTAAAATGACATGGGGGATGGGAAAGAGGGGGTAAATAGCAGGGAACACCAAGAGAAACTTGAGTGAATAAGAAAATAGAATATTCTATTGCACACAAAGAGGGCATGGGAGGGAGAGGGGACAAATACTATTATAAGAAGGAGAGGAAGAGAGCATTAAGAGGTAATAATCAAACCTTACTCTTAGAGTAATCAACCCAGAGAGGGAAGAGTAGCTGTATTATCCATTGGGATTAAAAACTCTATCTAACCCTACTGAGAAAGTCAGAAGGGATAAACCAGGGGGAGCAGGGGAGTGGGAAGTTCAAAAAAGGGAGGGGAGAAGGGTGAGGGAATTCATAAGGCCTTTAAAAACAAAAAGAGGGGGGGGAAATAAGTAAGGGGGTAGAAAGGGAAGTTAATCAAGGGAGGGGATAAGCGATAGGGTCTTAATAGCAAACCACTGGTTTTAAAGGAAATAGCTTAGGAGAAGGGGTAGGAATGGGGGAGGATTTGAAAATGTCAGCAAATGCACAACTGATGATTATAACTCTGAATGTGAATGGGATGAACTCGCTCATAAAATGGAAGCAAATAGCAGAGTGGATTAGAAACCAAAATCCCACCATATGTTGTCTACAAGAAACACATAGGAGGTGGGTGGACATAAACAAGTTTAAGGTTCAGGGTTTGAGCAAAATCTTTTGGGCGTCAAATGAGAAAAAGAAGGCAGGAGTGGCTATTATGATTTCTGACAAAGCCAAAGTAAAAATAGATATGATTAAAAAAGACAGGGAAGGTCATTACATCCTGATTAAAGGCAGTATAAACAATGAGGAAATAACACTGCTCAATATGTATGCACCAAGTGGCATAGCACCCAAATTCATAAAGGAGAAACTGGCAGAGCTCAAGAAGGAAATAGATAGTAAAACCATACTAGTGGGAGATCTAAATATTCCTCTTTCAGATCTAGATAAATCAAACCGAAAAATAAATAAGAAAGAGGTAAGAGAGGTGAATGAAGTCCTAGAAAAATTAGATCTAATTGATATGTGGAGAAAAATAAATAGGAACAAAAAGGAATACACCTTCTTCTCAGCTGCATATGGCACATTCACAAAGCTTAACCATGTTATAGGGCATAGAATCATTGCAAACAAATGCAAAAGAGCAGAAATAATAAATGTAACCTTCTCAGATCATAATGCAATAAAAATAATAATTAGTGAGGGCACTTGGACAGGAAAATCAAAAACTAATTGGAAATTAAATAATATGATTCTTCAAAACCAATTTGTCAAAGAAGGAATCATAGAAACAATCAACAAATTCATTGAAGAAAATGACAATGATGAGACATCCTACCAAAATCTGTGGGATGCGGCCAAGGCAGTACTCAGGGGGAAATTTATATCCTTGAGTGCATATATTAACAAATTAAGGAGGGCAGAGCCAGGGAGATCAAAAACAGAGAAAGAAAACTACAGACCAATCTCCCTAATGAACATAGATGCAAAAATCTTAAATAGAATACTAGCAAAGAGACTCCAGCAAGTAATTAAGAAGATCATTCACCATGATCAGGTGAGATTTATACCAGGAATGCAAGGTTGGTTCAACATTAGGAAAACCATCCACATAATTGACCATATCAACAGTCTAAGAAACAAAAATCACATGATTATCTCAATAGATGCTGAAAAAGCCTTTGACAAAATACAGCATCCATTCCTATTGAAAACACTGAAAAGTATAGGAATAGAAGGACCTTTCCTAAAAATAATAAACAGTATATACCTAAAACCATCAACAAACATCATATGCAATGGGGATAAATTAGAAGCCTTCCCAATAAGATCAGGAGTAAAACAAGGATGCCCATTGTCACCTCTATTATTTAACATTGTACTAGAAACACTAGCAGTTGCAATTAGAGAAGAAAAAGAAATTGAAGGTATCAAAGTGGGCAAGGAGGAGACTAAGCTATCACTCTTTGCAGATGATATGATGGTCTACTTAAAAAATCCTAGAGAATCAACTAAGAAGCTTGTAGAAATAATCAACAACTTTAGCAAAGTTGCAGGATACAAAATAAATGCACATAAATCATCAGCATTTCTATACATTTCC
>NC_058135.1:189065643-189076699 GCF_016433145.1 Gracilinanus agilis | reverse complement strand
ATATATATATACACATATATATGTATATATGTCTATAATGTAAATACTTGCAAGTTCCATAACATTTTTACCCCATAAGAAGATCAAGTGATTTTCTTGTCTGGTTAACATCAATATGCAGGACTAATGCTTGTTCAATTTTATAATAGTGTAAATAATATAAATTATATATATATATATATGTATACATATATATATATATATATATATATGTAACATAGGTTGGAAAAGTAGAGTAGAGTGGTAAATAATAGTCCCTAACCATGTAGATACTGTGGCATACTAACAATTTAGGAGATAATTAGAACATTAGACATAGGGAAAATGCAGAAAGGGCTAGGGAAGTACAAAAATTTTTAGCAAGCTAGTGCAGGGGAAGCATAAGAATAACATATATAAGTATTGTTGGATAGAGAACTAAGAATACTAACATACTAAAAGATTCTCAATAAAAACAATTACCATTGCATTTAAAACATAGGTAGTTTAAACATAATTTGATAACAGCTAAGAATAATAGGATAATTTTATTGAATTACTTGATAGACATATATTAAAATTAGAATCAAGTTAAAATTCTGTTTAATAAATTAGAAGAATTTAAGGATAAGAAAATTGTTACAATGTAAACTTAGATATTGTGTTAAATGGAAAATTTTTCATGTTACAAAATTGTTTTGTACCCTGTAAATGTTGTTATATAAATTGCAACCCTCATCCCCCTACCAACCTCTCCAAAACATGTCTTAGAATAGGAATAGATACATAATTAGTAGAATAATAAGACAAGACAAGGATTTATTATTTTGGAGGGAGGGGGAACATAAGATAGGAATAGGAAATAGTGATGCATGAAGTCCCACCACACAAAACTGATATACTGTAAGCATGTAATTTGTGCAAGGGGGATGGGACAAAAGGAGCCAGAGAAGGAGTTGTTGACAATTGGTAACAGTTGAGATCAGAGAGAATTCTGGGAGAGAGTCAAGAAGAGGAAGGAGGAGAAGGAGGCTGCTGCCTGAGGCCTGGGATAGGAAGGAGGTGGACATTCCAGCTCAGATCCAGTCCTCAGGGCTTCCTGAGGATCTTTATTTGGACATTGAAACCCTGATTCCCTGGTCAAAGGAATCCCATCGCTTCTCACCCAAAAAGACTTCAACTGTCAAGTAAGCTTAGTGTTTGGACTCCATTTTGGGAGCAATCTCTTACACTACTTCTCCCATTACCCAACCTTGCTGAGAGACCATTTCTGGTTTGACTTGCAATTATAGAAAAGGATAGAAATAGGAAATAGAAATAGAAACTGAAAGAGAAGAGGTGAGGGGAGAACTTTTGGGGTTCCCACTTGAGTGACAGACCCCATAGAAATAGAGAAGAGGTCACCCCAAAATCTGTCTGCCCTTCACTCCTTTCCCCAAACCCTATATTGATATTAATAAAAGACATTCATTAGTCAGATAGTTTTCCAGAGTACCTGAGAGACAAGGGGGAGGGGAATTACAGCATGGTGTGGATGCCTCCATCTTGAAGCCAGACCACCCCTGTGAAGTTGACTGACCTTGGCGGAGGCTTGCATGAACCCCGCCCTCATTCAGAATTGGATTGAGGTCCCCCATACCTCATCTTATAGGGAAGGCTTGCCCCCAACTCCTGTGGGGTGGTATGTGTTATTTGGAACTCTGCAGGTCTCATTTAAAGTATTTTACAAACTTCCTTTGGACATGTGGGGGACTTTGACATTACATTTTACGTGATCCAATGGGTTTCCAGTTTCTGACATGATGACATCAAACAACAGGAATTTAGGGGTGGAGCTGAGGCTCACTCCCTCTGGTAAGAGGCAGACAAGATATGGACTGGAGGTATTTTTGAAAGAGGCAGGCGTGGTCTTATATACTTTTACCAACTTGGCCATGGTAAGTAAAATATTATTTTCCCTCATAATACCAGCATTTATCATTTTAATCCTTACAGTCATGCCCATCCAGGTCACCCGGTTTTGGGGTGATACCCCATTGAAGTCTCTAAGTGTATATTAGGCACAAGGGGAGAGCTGGAAGAGAGACTCACCATCATAGACTCTCTCTCCCCCTTCTATCATAACATTGGTTACTTGGCTCTCTTTATTATTTTGGTTTTGGCAGAGGCTCTCTTTATTCTTATAGAAAATAATAGGAGAAATTCAAGTATATAGGAAATTGACTAAAAATCTCATAAAAACTAAAATATTTTACTATAGTATATTCTTTTTCTTAATGAAGGCAGATTTTCATAACACATAGGGGTGATGGTTCATTCACCATTTCCCATATTTATCCATTAAATCAGTAGTTTTTAATATAAATAATTGATATAGTCATGTGTATTATTGTTCATCCTTCATTACAAAGAGACAAATGATATGATTGGGTGATGATTTGCGCATAAATTGTTCTCATCTGTCCATTTTGCTGGAGGAAGTCTTCACATACTTCTGGTAGACATCCCCCTAAGTTACTGACTGGTTTTCCTATGTACAACTACAGCTTCTTGGAACTACAGGTGAGAATTAGGTGAAAGTCACCAAAGCTGAGTGAGAAGCCATGAAATGTTCTCAGCAAGTCCTTACACCATATGTGCTTGAATTCATACCCCATACACTCCATTATCTCTCTATCTCACTTTGAGCCATACGATAACATTTTACCACTGTTAACAAAGATATTAGGAAGCATATATACTCAAACTACCCAAAAAATTTTGCACTGAAGAATAGTCTCATATAGATCCATTCTACTTTAGTGAACTGAAATAGCCCTTAATAAAAGTTCCCTTGGTAGTGTGATTTGCACAAGCCTAAGAAATATTTGTCTGCTCCAAGATAGCTCCCCCACAAGCTAAAATGATGCCAAAATGAAATAAATTCATTCTGTGGCCTTCATGGAATCATAGAATCATAGATCTAGACTTAATAAAGTTAAGGCATTATATTTTCTGGTTCTTTTGTTAATATAAATAATCCTACTGAGATCAATAAATTATGAAATATTAAAAGGGACAGGTACATTGGCTGTGGTAGCAAGAATATAGGACAAAGTTCATCAACTCTAATTTTTCCAAGTACCTCCAAAAATTGGAAGAGCATCAAGACAATTTATACAATGATTATAATCTTAAGAATACATTTCCCTAGCCTAGTTGAAAAGAATTTTTTCCAGATTTACCATTGATCTTGATGGGAAGAATAAAAAATATCAAATCAAAAATATTGTATCTGACAAGTGTGATTGAAGCTGAATGTGCTGATTAGTGTCCATGTATGTTATTCCCAGCAATGTTCTCAAAAGATCACTAATATATAGAGGAAGAAGTCACAAGTAGTAACTAACACTGTTGGCAAAAGGTACTTGGTAGATAAATACTAAGTAGCAGCTTTGGAGGCCAAAATTTGTTGTAGATGGCAAAGTTGAAGTGGATGAAGGCTGAGGAGGCAAGGGTAGAGCTGTAAAAATAGGGTGATTTTTTAGGGAAAGCCAAGGTATCTGTAAAGCATATGGTTAAATGATAATAATCCCCAGCAAGCACTAGAAAATAGAGTCTTACCCATATTTACAGCTATAATACATTAAGTTCAGATGAAGAGTTGTCCAGGAAAAATTCTTATCCCCCCACTAATGAGGAAATCTTTGGAATTCTGTATCCCCTCATGTCTTGGGAAGAGAAAGAGGAAGGTAAATATTTATTTTTTTTTATTTTCTCTGTTACAGATTTTTCTGTACAACTTAGATGTTTTTTCTATTTGACTTATGGTTCCTTTTTGGTATGTTGGTAGAGAACTCATTAGATGAATACTCAAGCCATATTTACTTAATGATGATAGCCAAAATATGAAAAAATGAACCTGTAATATTAAGGAGTTTCATATTCATGTGAGACCAATGGTATGAAAAGTATTATCAGTGTCAGGATTAGGTTTATTGATACTTGGCTGCTGATGTTTTTACATGAAATGGCCAAATTAGTTATATAATTGTCCCTCACAAGGCTCTGCTGGAATGAATATAAGTTTCTAAAGTCATGTTAATTGACAAGTTTATCTGCCATATTCCTATGCATTATCTAAGGTTATATAAGTGCCTAGCCTCCATCCCTACTTTGTCTAGTGAAAAATATTCTCTTTTATAATAATTTAACTCATAGTGTAACATATTCCTTTTTTACTATTTATACCAAAGCCACATATTTAGCACAAATGTGCCAAGAAGGGCTTACTAATCATTGAAGGCCCATCTGACAGTATTAGGAGGACAAAAGGTACCATCCATAAGACTCATGGGAACCAAGACTTTTAGGAAAATTATATAGGATTACAGATAGAAATGTCCAATTTCCCTGTGCCTCATGACGTGTTTCTAATACCTTCCCAGGAACCAGGCCATTTCCCTCTTGTTTTTCAGTCTTTCTAGTTAGTTTAATCAAGAATTGGAGGAAAAGGAAGATAAAATTTTGGTGCTGCGCAGGTACAGGTATTCTTTATTCAGAGCACTTGCATGTCACAATAATGTAGCATTATCTGGGAAGGGCATGCTTATATGAGGTACTAGAAGAAAGTACTCTGGACAATGAAAGGAAGAAGGAAGACACTAAGAATTTTGTCAAAATCCTTCAAAGTATTGTGGCAGGATATCAAACAGAAATCAACAACTTGTTGACTAAAGTCAATTCTATGATAGAGACATTCTCTTATTTTTTCCCTTCATGTTTTGGAAAACTTTCCAAGTGCTTCCTTCTAGTAAAGAAGTTCAGTCTCTGGCAGGTATCCAGCAAAATATAAATGTTTAGGCAAAATATTATGCTTAATGTTTGAAATTCAATATGTCAATAGGCCTTATAAGAATGTGAGGAAATACAAATACACACACTAAAGAAAAGTCTCCCCTGTTAGGATATCTTATAGTTGTTATCTCTTTATTCCCTCCTTTTGTTCTTTAAAAAACAAAACAAACCAAAAACAAACTTATCTTCCAACTTAGAATCCATACTTCATATTGGTTCCAAGACAGAAGAGTGGTAAGTGCAAGGCAGTGGGTAAGTGTCTTGCCCAGGGTCACATAGCTAGGAGGTGTCTGAGACCATATTTGAAACTAGGATCTCTCATCTCTAGGCCTGGCTCTCAATCCACTGAGCCACCCAGCTGCATCCCCCCCCCCCCGACTCCTTTGTTCTTGAGAGCTTTACTAAACTACTCAGTAGAAAGAGATTTTTTTAAAAAATGAAATGATGAGGAAAGTATTAGAAAGACAGAATTTTTTAAGAGGATAAAAGGTCAGGTTTACTAAAGAGTGAAGACTATGTAGTTAGGAATAATAAGATATGTTTTAGGATGGAGTAGGCAAGTGCTGCTAACTATTTCTCTTGATTCTTGCATTATCTCTTCAATCCATCAGCCTTAAATGCTCTGAATATTTGAAACAGCCATTCTTTTCAGACCTCTTACCATTTTATGGCTCAGTGGATATTTTTCTCTTTAAAGACAAAATGGTCTTAGGAGTCATTAACAATAGTTTATATCAGTGATCAGAGTGAGTGTTTCCTTTGTTCCCCCTGGAACCCTGTCTGACAGTTTTTCAATTTTCACTAGTAAAATTGAATCAATCTTTTCTAACTGTTCATCATTGGGTAATTGCATCCCTATTTGGGTAATTATCTTCTTAATGAGAAAATCTCACATCTTCTCAACTTCTTCCATATTTCTAAGAATCAATTCTTTTAGTTCAGATTTAGAAAAGGTCAACTACTTAGTAGTATTTACCCCTCTTAGATCTCAATTCTCCAGTTCACTTTCTAGCTAATTCTCCTTTATTACTGAACTAATTAATTTCCTCCTGTTAGAAGACCTACTGCTTAACGCTTGCAAAAAGTTCACTTCCAATCAGATCAAGAAGAAATAATATCCACTAGAGATACCAAGTTAGTTAATATATCTGTCTTTGATTTTGCGGGGGAACAATATAGCTCATTATAATCCCCTTTAAAATTTCTTTGGGGAGAAATAAGGGTTTTCTTTTAGTTTCAAAATGATTTCTTGATTAGATGACTCTTTTTAGCAGCTTTTTATGAATTTCAATTTTTTTCAGTTAAGACATTTTTAAATATCTTTCTTAAATATGTCTTATATTTTAGCGACAAGTGAATTGATTACTTAGTAAACATGAGTCTTTTGAATGAGGGTGGGTGGAATATATACTAGAATTTGAAAACTTAAGTAGCTGATAAATTCTTATTGCTATATTCATGGCAGAGAGACATTATTGTGCAATAGATAGAATGCTGACCTTAGAATAAGGAAAAATTGAGTTCAATCCTTGCTCCTACTATATACTCCTTGTCAACTCATAGAAAAAGATAATTACTTAATTTCCCTGGGGAATTTCCTAAGACTAGCAAATGGAGGAGTTACCTTTTCTGAACAGTGGAGAAGGTTTCTTAAAGAGTTTTTCTGCAGAGAGGAAATGTTAGATATGGACCAAAATGGGAAGAAAATATATCTATGTCTATTTTTTCCTCTTTTAAAATACATCTCCAAAAGTTATTGTGTAAGGCATAAACCATTATATTAAATATTCTACAAAACTTTAGAGTACTTTATTTTATCAAAAAGACAGTTAGGAAAGTAAAAAATCATCAGTAAAGGTGTCAAAAGTGTGAAAATAAAATATCTGAGAGTGTAATCTGAGACCAAGATAGCTGAACCTATCCCAGGCACAGTACAAGCCCTGGACAATACTCCTTCCACCCCAGGAAAAGAGCTAACCTTCAGCATACAGACAAAATATAGGGAAAAAAATAACCCAAAAATAAACAAAAAACAGAGAAAAGAGCCTGACTCTACAAAAAAAATATCTCAAGAGAGATGAACAAAATAAAAGTTAAAAAGAGGACAGCAATATAAAAATGAAATAAAAGAAGACTCAGAGGAAAATGTGAAAGGAAAGTAAGTCCAAGTCCCTAGAAAAGCTCAAAAAAAGATAGAAAAAATGAGAAAATAGAGGAAAAATTAGAAAAGAAAATTGATAAAAAAATGAACAGCTTAGAAATAAAACCAATTGAAGAAAATAGTTTCCTAAAGAAGGAAATACAATATACAAGGAAATTATTCCCTTAGAAAGGAAATAACCCAATGCTTCCATGAAGAAAGTGGCTCCCTAAAAAATAGAATCCAACAAATGCATGTGAACAACTTCATGGAATAGCAGCTAAGACAAATTCTAAGGAATGAAAAAAAATTGAAGAAAATATGCAATCTCTCATTGTGAAAAACAACTGACCTGGAAATAGAACCAGGAGAGATAATCCAACAATCACTGAATTACCTGAAAACCATGATCAGAAGAAAATATAAACTTGGACTCCATAATGAACAAAATTATCAGGGAAAACTGCACTGATGTCTTTGAACAAAAATAGAAAATAGAATTTGAAATAATTCACCAAGTATCTCCTGAATGAAATTCCAAATTTAAAAATATCAGGAGAAAAATGGGCATTTAATGGAATATAGAAATCCTGAGCTTTCCTGATGAAATGATCAAACCTAAAAAGGAAATTCAGTAATCAAAACTGACACTCAAAAGAAGCAGAAAAGGCATACAAACAAACAAATCTCAAGAGAATGAGTAGAGTTAAACCAAGCACATCTATGCATCAGAAAGTAATAGCTAACGTAATTAATATTTCTATAGTATGGAATACTTAAAATTATTGAGAAACAATGGGTTAAACTGACTATATTCCTTGCATGGCAATAGAAAAACCAGAATACTTAAGAAATTTATGGTACACAGCCATATTTAAGATACTTAAGATATTTAATGTAATCAAGGGGGAAAAAAGGGATTAAACTGATTACATTATTAGTATGATGGAGATCACTAAAATGCTAAAGATATCTGTGATACTTCAAGTACATAAGTTACTTGAAGTAATTTGGATGCTTAAGATGCTGAAGATATTTAACAGCTTTATTACTATTAGAGCAATGAAGAGGAGCATATATAAATAGAGATCTGGGCATAAGTTGAATATAAGATATTACTTTTCAAAAGCCAAGAGTAAAGAAAGAGTAATACAATACAAAAAGAAAAAAAAGATAGAAAGTTGAGGGTAAATTGTCTCCCATGAGGAGCCATGAAAAAATCAAGATAGTAGATGGAAAGATGAGGGTGGTAGTTGGCGATGATTGAAATGTACTCTCAATGATATTGCCATAAAATGGGAATAAAATTTTCATTCACTTAGGGAAAGGAATCAAACTGACAATTTCCAATTGACAAATGGTCCAAGGATATAAATAGGCAATTCTCAAATAAAAAAAAAATTAAAACCACCTGAAGTCATATGAAAAAATGTTCCAAATAATTATTAATTAGAGAAAAGTAAATTAATTCAATAAAGCCTTCTTTTGGAACTGTTCATATTGATCAGTAAAAGAGTGGGGATGAGTGATAGCTATGGGGAAGTGAACCAGATAACTGATTCTCTACCTTTTATTCTTCTCCTGGGGTTTCCCCTAAACCAGAGAGTATCTACCTTCCACTCATCAGACTGACATGTCAAAAAAAGAACATTACAAATGCTGGAGGCCATTTGGGAAAATTAGGTCATTAATATACTGCTGGTAGAGCTGCAAACTGATATAATCATTTGGAGAACCTTCTGGAACTGTGCTCAAAGTGCCAAAACATTTTGACCCAACAGTATCACTCTATGTCTGTATCCCAAAGAGATTTCAGATAGGGGAAAACTATCTGCACACTACCTGTGCAGAAATAATTTTTGTTCCTCTTTTTGTGGTGACAAAGAACAAGAAAATGTAGGAATTACTGTCATTTGGGGAAAGGCTGAATAAGTTGTGTTGTACGCTTATAATGAAATACTGCTATACCATAAGTTATGGCAAAGGACATGATCACCAAAAGAAACTGGAAATAGTTAAATAAAGCAATGCAAAAGGAAGTGAGTATAAGAAAATGCTGTACAAAGTAAGAATAACGTACAATGATCACTTGGGAATGACAACTATTATCAATAAGGCAAGAAGCCAGGACAACTCTCAGAGCCTCATGACAAAGAATAAAAAAATAAAAAATAAAAAACTAACACCATAGAAAACAGATGACTTTGCCTTGGGACTTGGCCTTTGGTCTCTTTTGGAGCTCATCTTCGGGGAATAAGTAGTTGAAAACACCACCAGATGTGTGGAAGGCCCTTGTGGGGCTAAGCCTCACTTCACTAGAGAAAGGTTAATAGGCTTCTTAAAACCCTTCTCTTTAACTGCTTTTTTCCATTTTCACTCTTTATACCTCTGTAAATAAATGCTACTAAAAGTCATTTTGACTTGAGCTTTAATATTTTAAATTGGTGGGGCAGCTGCTTTGCTCAGTGGATTGAGAGTCAGGCCTATAGATGGGAGGTCCTAGGTTTTAAATCTGGCCTCAGACACTTCCTAGCTGTGTGACCCTGGGCAAGTTACTTGACCCCCATTGATCACCCTTCTCAGTCTTCCACCTAGGAGCCAATACACAGAAGTTAAGGATTTTTAAAAAAATATTTTAAATTGGTGACCACAATATTACCTTAGAATTATCATATTTAGTCAAGCCCTAATTTAATTTCTTATGAATTGAATTGATTCAGAAATAATTTAAAAAGTATTTAAGAGCCTATTAGGCACAAAGCCTTGGAAATATAACAACAAACTTTTAAAAACACAATAATCTCTGTCCTCAAGTATTTGCATTCTGCTTGGGGAGGTATAGATAAAATAAATACTAAATTTATATTAAATAAATGTCAAATATCTCTTTTTTTCTCATAGGATGAAGTGATCACCTATTCTGTTTCACTATACCACAGTAATGAAGTGCAATTAAGGAGATATCAAATCAGTTTAGTGTAGATATTCTATGTATCTAACACTTTGAAAGACATTTTTTAGGAAAGCACAAAAATGTTACTTTTTAAAATTCATTATGGAAAATTGACACATATGCCTTTGGTAATCTAGTCTAAGAATCAGTTCAAAGGAGTAGCTAACATTTAAAACCTTGAAATTGTAGCTAAAGGAAGCTGTATATGGAACAATTAGAAGATCTACAAGTATACTATTTCATTAAGTCAACTAAACAAGTCTTAATATGTTGGCAAAAGAATTTAGGTCATAGTAATAAGAAATAATCTAGAAAACTAGTCGTGGATGGCTTTGCCTTTGAGGTGTTACATAGCTAGTGGGTGTCACAAAACTGTACATCATCTCAAATTGAAAGTCAAATTGTCAAAAAGAACCTCAGCTATTTCCTTTTAATTTAGCTTTTTCTAACCTGACCTTCAATTGGAAAAAAAGTAGTTATATACCTGAGAGGTATTCATACTTCCAAAAGGAAGGGATTGACGTTTTATGTGATCTTTGACAAATTAGGTAATGAAAAGAGCTGCATAAATTTCATACCTCCTTCTCATTAAAGTTTGGGGAGGGAATGAGAATCATACACATCTAAATGACATATCAGTTATCTTTGCTTTAATTACATTGCTGGAATGATGAAGCAATATTATTGATCAGGCAAAAAGATGCTGCATTTGGCTTTCTGCATTGTTATTTTGTCATTCCCTCTGTTTCCTGCTGTGATACAAATGATTCATTTGTGTTTGCTGACAGAGATATTTTGCTTTAGGCAAAACTGAAGCAAGGAAAATCTTTGTAATCTCAACATACTGCATGACCCTCCCTCATTTAACATTTGTCAATTTCACACAGTGCACATAATTATATGCACAAATATGTCCTATTCTCCCATTGTGAAATGTCCCTCATGCTTTTTTTTTCTGGAAGAAAGTCAAATAAAATATATAATATTTAAAATCCAACACTGAATTTGAAATGAACTGAAAATACCAGATATTCCCACTCTGAATATCAGTGATGTGAGACTTCACTGTATTTGCTTCTTTCCTTGATTTGTATATATATACATATATATATGTACATATATATATATAATTTACCAGTATATTTTAA
>NC_058135.1:189061694-189065143 GCF_016433145.1 Gracilinanus agilis | reverse complement strand
AGGGTAAGTTGCTCTTTATGAAGTAAGGAAAGAGAACATGTTTTTCATTTCAATGAAGACAACTCAAATAAATCAAATAAATCATTATTCATGGAAGAGACTGGTTGAAAGAGTCCACTTTCTAAATGGGAAATCAAATAACAGTAAGAAAAGATGTAAACTTTGTTTCTATAAAAGTAATATCTGATAAAAATGCAATTCTTAGCTCCAAACAAGAGATATAATGTATTACAAAAGATATCTATTTTATTTAAAGAATAAATTTTCTAAATATTCAAATAATATCTCAGATAATAAGGAAGTTTCCATAAATGAAACATATATATTTATATAATAACACTAATCTATGAAAAGGATGCAAAGTTTTCCCTTTAACTTTATTCCTTCTACTCTTTTATTTTACAAAATGAAGGAACTTGCAACTTTGGTGGAAATTCATATGCAAAGACCATAGATCTTTTTGACCAAAATTTAAATAGTCATGAATTATACATTTTTCATAGTCAGAATTATAATGCTTTATTTCTTTTCATCAACATAATAAACAGAACAAATTATGAAGTTTCATTGTATTTTCAATAATCAACTCAGTAACTTCACATTTCTACAACTATTCTCTAGTAAGGCCTATTCTTTTTTGAGAATATACAATTCATAATTGTACAAAACAAGAGAATTGCTTTCAAATGCCCAATAAGAAAACATATCTCATAGCAACCATTCTCAAATTTTTAAGGGCAGGGTCATCATAACTAAAAAAAAGAGGTTCCTAACTAATAGAGAAGCTATCTACTTTTAGATTTCCAAGATAATTGTCAATCTTCATTTCTCATTTATTAAATTTATTGGACTTCTCCATCAGTAATGGTTCACAGGCTACAGAAATACCTCTTCAGATGAAGAATTGCATAGTCAACACCCATATTCTAATAGTACTCATCTCAAGGATTCAAGGATTGAGTAATATAAAGCAAACATCTTCATACATGCAAACACACTCACACACACATTTGGCTGTCTGTGCTGTGATGAATTCCAATTTCTAATGTATACAGGCAGTTAGGTCAGTCATGTAAAGGAGTACTAGAATTGGAGCTAGTAGGACAACCTCACATAATTATTAGGTATGTAACCCCTGGAAAGTCACTTAAACTATAAATGCCTCAAGTTTCTCATTTATGAAATGGGGATAATAATGACTAAATTGCAGCGTAATTTGAGGACAACACAAAATAACATGTATAAAATGCTTTGCAAACTTTAAAACATTATCTCAATGCTAACTGTAAATAGTAATTGACATGCATACAACTTTTAAAAACTATTCTACATGCATTATTTCTACTGAAAGTCTAAGGTTTTGGTTGTAAAATTTATAATCTCCTTCATATTTAGTAATAAAACTAAGACAAATGCTTACCCGAGAAGAAATAACTTTTAAAGGGAAAAACCAGCAATTGAACCCAGATCTGCTTTTTCTATTATTACTGGTTTCACAAAAGCCTTAATGAAATGAAATTACCTTTGGAAACAGCAAGGAAAAATGTCAGGTATACCATTTGTCCTAAAAAAGGAAAACTAGAGTATTCCATTTATAGGCCACTGAGTTTACATTTAATTCCTTCTAAAACTCTAAAATATATTGATTAAGAGAAGCATCAGGACTATCTAGAAAAGGAAGGGAAAACAGTGCTGTACTACTTTGATTTTCCTTTCCTTTGCATGGTTAATAGACTCACATTAGGGAAATATTATAGATAGATATACTTTGTTTTTTTATTTTAATTTTAATTTTTCTCAAATGTATAAAATACAATTTTAACATTTTTTCCAAAATAATTTTGAGGTGCAAACTGCCTTATTTCCCTCCTTCACTTCCCTCTAATTTACTAGAGAATGCAAAAACTTTCATATAATTTATACATATGGAGTCCTCTAAAACATATTTTCATATTAGTCATATTACAAAAGAGAACAGAGACCAAAATTAAAAAAAAAAAACTTTGATCAATATCTTTATTCCTCCCACCATGAAAGCATTTATAAATAGTTTTGTTCAGATAAAACAGTTTTCCTTTTTCTTTGATCTCTTTGAGATACATACTAGTAGTTGTATTCCTAGATAAAAATGTGTGAAGAATTTTGTACTTCTATAGGTACAGTTACAACTTTCTCTACACAATGGTTGGATTCATTCACAACTTTAACAAGTGTTTTAGTTTCTAAAATTTTCCACATTGCCCCCAACATGTCTTGGTTTCCTTTTTCTGTCATATAAACCAAATTGATAGGTATGAGATGATACCCAAGATATGTTTTAATTTGCATTTTTTATCATAACTGATTTAGGGCATTTTTCAAATGCCTACAAATGGCTTTGATTTCATCTTGTGAAAATTGTCTGTTCATATGCTTTGGCCATTTCTCATCTGGGAAATGCCTTGTATTCTTATGAATTTGACTCTTTTCTCAATATATATTTGAGAGATCAGAGAAATTTGATATAGATTTTTTTCATTTTCTATTTTCCTTCTAATTTTAGTTGAATTATTTTTCTTATGCAATTATAACATATAATATGTTAAAAATTATAAAATTTATGTTCTGTAATCATACATCTTTTATTTAGTCAAATTCTTTAATCCTGTGATCTGACAAGTAAATTGTTTCATTCTCTCCAAATTTGTTTATGTTATGACCCTTTATTTCTAAATTGTGAACTCATTTTGACCTTATTTTTAGTATGTAGTATAATATGTTGGTCTACATCTAGTTTCTGTGAAATTGATGAATATTACTTGTTATTTTAGTGAAAGTTCCTTTTATTTCTATCCTTTATTGTGTCTTTAATAGAAATAAATGTTGTATTTTGTGAAAAGCCTCTCTTGCATCTCTTGAGTAAATTGTATGATTTTTGTTGTTTTTGTTATTGAGATAGTCAATTATGCTGAAAAATATCCTTAATATTTAACTAATTCTTTGTTCCTGGTAAGAATCCTACCTTGTCATAGTGTATAATTTTTGTGATCTATCACTCTAACTTTATTAATATTATTTACTTAAAAGTTATGCATCAATATTTATTATAGAAATTGGCCTATAATTTTCTATTTCTGCTTAGTCTATTCCTGGTACAGATATTAGCATCATATTTGTGTCATGGAAGGAATTTGGGAGAACTAGTTCTTTGCCAATTTTTCCAAATAGTTTATACGGTGTTGGGAATAGTTGTTTAGCTGAAGCATAAGAGATTCTGCTCCAGTATTTTATTTTTACTTTGTGAGTTTCTATTTTAAGTGTGCTTTTTGTAAAAAAAAAACAGTTTCTTGTTTTTATTCCATTCTGCTATATGCCTCTATTATGATTATTAACTGTATTTTCCTCAATCCATTTTCTTCTTCTTCTTCTTCTTCTTCTTCTTCTTCTTCTTCTTCTTCTTCTTATTCTTC
>NC_058135.1:189045792-189060265 GCF_016433145.1 Gracilinanus agilis | reverse complement strand
TTTAAATCTGGCCTCAGACACTTCCTAGCTGTGTGACCCTGGGCAAGTTACTTGACCCCCATTGATCACCCTTCTCAGTCTTCCACCTAGGAGCCAATACACAGAAGTTAAGGATTTTTAAAAAAATATTTTAAATTGGTGACCACAATATTACCTTAGAATTATCATATTTAGTCAAGCCCTAATTTAATTTCTTATGAATTGAATTGATTCAGAAATAATTTAAAAAGTATTTAAGAGCCTATTAGGCACAAAGCCTTGGAAATATAACAACAAACTTTTAAAAACACAATAATCTCTGTCCTCAAGTATTTGCATTCTGCTTGGGGAGGTATAGATAAAATAAATACTAAATTTATATTAAATAAATGTCAAATATCTCTTTTTTTCTCATAGGATGAAGTGATCACCTATTCTGTTTCACTATACCACAGTAATGAAGTGCAATTAAGGAGATATCAAATCAGTTTAGTGTAGATATTCTATGTATCTAACACTTTGAAAGACATTTTTTAGGAAAGCACAAAAATGTTACTTTTTAAAATTCATTATGGAAAATTGACACATATGCCTTTGGTAATCTAGTCTAAGAATCAGTTCAAAGGAGTAGCTAACATTTAAAACCTTGAAATTGTAGCTAAAGGAAGCTGTATATGGAACAATTAGAAGATCTACAAGTATACTATTTCATTAAGTCAACTAAACAAGTCTTAATATGTTGGCAAAAGAATTTAGGTCATAGTAATAAGAAATAATCTAGAAAACTAGTCGTGGATGGCTTTGCCTTTGAGGTGTTACATAGCTAGTGGGTGTCACAAAACTGTACATCATCTCAAATTGAAAGTCAAATTGTCAAAAAGAACCTCAGCTATTTCCTTTTAATTTAGCTTTTTCTAACCTGACCTTCAATTGGAAAAAAAGTAGTTATATACCTGAGAGGTATTCATACTTCCAAAAGGAAGGGATTGACGTTTTATGTGATCTTTGACAAATTAGGTAATGAAAAGAGCTGCATAAATTTCATACCTCCTTCTCATTAAAGTTTGGGGAGGGAATGAGAATCATACACATCTAAATGACATATCAGTTATCTTTGCTTTAATTACATTGCTGGAATGATGAAGCAATATTATTGATCAGGCAAAAAGATGCTGCATTTGGCTTTCTGCATTGTTATTTTGTCATTCCCTCTGTTTCCTGCTGTGATACAAATGATTCATTTGTGTTTGCTGACAGAGATATTTTGCTTTAGGCAAAACTGAAGCAAGGAAAATCTTTGTAATCTCAACATACTGCATGACCCTCCCTCATTTAACATTTGTCAATTTCACACAGTGCACATAATTATATGCACAAATATGTCCTATTCTCCCATTGTGAAATGTCCCTCATGCTTTTTTTTTCTGGAAGAAAGTCAAATAAAATATATAATATTTAAAATCCAACACTGAATTTGAAATGAACTGAAAATACCAGATATTCCCACTCTGAATATCAGTGATGTGAGACTTCACTGTATTTGCTTCTTTCCTTGATTTGTATATATATACATATATATATGTACATATATATATATAATTTACCAGTATATTTTAAGATATGTGAATGTTGTATATCATAGATATTAGTATACATAAATATAATAATTTGTTTTCTTTTTTAAAGTATATATATATATATTTGCTATAATATTACTGCTTACTCACAAGTCTTTAGACTTTGGGAATCTGCCATGTATTGTTATGGGACTGTGATTAATGCTTCTGTCTGATTCCAGGAGAAGGGAGCAGAATAGCCATTAATAGTGCTAAGAAAGCACAAGGTCATGGAGACTGACCGACCAATCCCAATGGGATTAATGAGAAAATCTGCGCAGTGCCAAGGATCACAAGGTCAAAAAGATCATACAAATACAGGTGGGATTGAGGTACTCCTATGCCAATACTAAGGACTTGAGCTTAATGTAAGAATCGAAGTTGCGACTCTTAACATATGTTCAGTTGTAGGACATTTCGAACTACACTGCCAGTCAGGTACCGCAGGTTGGCCATCATCTGGCTCACCCATATATTCCTGAGAGTGAAGGTAATGACAGTCACTTCCCTTGCATATAAATCTGGTCCTTTTTTCTCTCTTATAGAATGACAACTTCCTATTGTCTTGGCTGCAAATGGGTAAGTGCTGTATTGCTGCATTGTGTTCTACAGACTAGTGGGATGGAAATTAGGTTAATTGGACCCTAATACAAGGGCCTGTTATGAAATTATTTTCATTCAGAAATTTTTTATACATAGCTTTTGATACTTTGATTCTGATTTTAATGTTTTCTTTTTCCCCAAAGTTTCCATTTTCTTCTATTTGATTTTCTTTTTTATGCTTTACTTTTTTCTTTTGAATTGACTCATATAACCCCATAACTCAACTATGTATCTGAGCTGATCTGGGTATTGCTTTTTTAAATACCCATGTCAGGGGGATTGTATTTTTATTAAATCCAAGATTTAATTTTTTGATTTTGTTTTAGAGAAATTCTCAGGAAAGAAGCTTGCTGATTCCTTAATCCAGAAAATGAACTGTTTGCAGAAAGATGCCTGAAGAAACTACATTTAATCAAGTGATCCAGAATGAACTTTGGGTCACAATTGATTGAACAGCTACTTTAAATGTACATTTTATGCCAGTAGGGGATTGTCCCCAATTGGTTTCTTGTCAATGCACTTCGCAAACATTGGTTTTGCTTTCTCTCTCTTCCATTCCCCTCTTATCTCTAACTATTGTAGTTAGAAGACCTTTGTGAGTATAAGATGATTATGTAAAATGATCACTTGGGGTGACTAGGCACCCAATATGATCATCAGGGGGGGATTGTGTAAATGGAATCAGATCAAGCCCATTCAAAGTTAAAGCTCTAGCCACCAGAGATAATGTCATCCCCACCTCCCTTAGTGGGGAGGGGAGATGAGTTACCCACACGTGACAATAAGTAACAAATCAAGAACAAGGGACTGCCCTTTGGGTAGTCCAAATCAGCCTAGAGGCTGCCATTTGTCCACTTGAATTAAAGGTGGACGCCCAGGAAGTGATGAAAGACACTATCTCTTCAAGTATGTTGGTAACTTCCTGTGGAGGCAGTTCCTGCTTTGAACTTGGTGCTGAAGGATCTTGGCTGAGACCTCAGGCAGCTTCCCTTCTGAATTTCACGTGGGTAAGTTAGGCTGACTTCCTTGGGCCTACCTTGGCATTTCCAGACTCTCTACCTCAAGTAGGTTTCTTGCCTCTCTAATTGCTAAAGCCTTATGGCTTGTAGGCTAGTTTAATTAGCCTTTTAATCCTCTCTCTGCCTGGGCCTCAGCCCTTCCAGGCTAGCCTCTCCTCTATTTCCCTACCTTCTGCCTTACTAATTGTAAATAAACTACCATAAAACCAATCCTGAATTGGGTCTATCTTAATTATGGAATCAATCTGAATTATTGATTCCTGGTGGCCACACCTTAAATATGTATCTATATAATATCTACTTTATAAAATTAACAATTTTAATTTAATTTACTTACAGTTTCCTTCAAGTCTTCACCCATTCTGAATTTATCTTGGTATAGGGTGTGAAATGTTGATCTAAACCTAAACTCTTACATATTGTTTTCCAATTTTCCCAGCAGTTTTTGTCAAATAGTGGATTTTTGTCCCAAAAGTTGGGCTCTTTGGGTTTATCATACACTGCCTTGCTGAAGTCTCTTACCCCAAGTCTATTCCACTGATCCTCCCTTCTATTTCTTAGCCAGTACCACATTGTTTTTTTAAATAATTTTTATTTTTTAGAAAAGTCATCATGGTTACATGAATCATGTTCTTACTTTCCCCTTCACCCACTAACCTCCTCCCACCCCCATTGCTGTTGCACATTTCCACTGGTTTTAACATGTGTCATCGAATCAAGACTTATTTCCAAGTTGTTGATGGTTGCATTGGTGTGATCTTTTTGAGTGTACATCCCCAAACATGTCCACCTCAACCCATGTGTTCAAGCAGTTGCTTTTCTTCTGTGTTTCCAATCCTGTAGTTCTTCCTCTGAATGTGGGTAGCATTCTTTTCCATAAACCCTCAGAATTGTTATGGATCATTGCATTGCGGCTAATACAGAAGTCCATTATATTCTATTTTACCACAATGTATTGGTCTCTGTGTACAATGTTCTTCTGGCTCTGATCCTTTAACTCTGCATCAATTCCTGGAGGTCTTTCCAATTCACATGGAATTCCTCCAGTTTATTATTCCTTTTAGCACAATAATATTCCATCACCAGCATATGCCACAGTTTGCTCAGACATTCCCCACAGAAGGGCATACCCTCACTTTCCAGTTATTTGCTACTACAAAGAGTGCAGCTATAAATATTTTTGCACAACTCTGTTTATAATCTCTTTGGAGTACAAACCTAGCAGTGGTATGGCTGGATCAAAGGTCATTCTTTTATTGCTTCTTGGGCATAATTCCAAATTGCCATCCAGAATGGTTGGATCAGTTCACAACTCCACCAGCAATGTATTAATGTCCCGATTTTGCCACATCCCCTCCAACATACATTACTCTCCCCTATCATTTTAGTCAATCTACTAGGTATGAGATGAAACCTCAGCATTGTTTTGATTTGCATTTCTCTAATTATTAGAGATTTAGAGCACTTTCTCATGTGCTTATTGATAGTTTTGATTTCTTTATCTGAAAATTACCTATTCATGTCCCTTCCCCATTTATCAATTGGGGAATGACTTGATTTTTTATACCATTGATTTAACTCCTTGTATATTTGAGTAATTAGACCCATGTCAGAGATTTCTGTTATATAGATTTTTTCCCAATTTGTGGTTTCCCTTCTGATTTTGGTTGCATTGTTTTTGTTTGCACAAAAGCTTTTTAATTTAGTATAATCAATCATCCCATTCACATTCAGAGTTATAATTATCAGTTGTGTATTTCCCAACATTTTGGTATCCTCTCCTAGTTCTACCCCTTCTTCCTGGGCTATTTCCTTTTAAACCAGTGATTTGTTTTAAACCAGTATCCCTTGTCCCCTCCCTTAATTTACTACCTTTTCTATCCCCTCCCTTGTTATTCCTCTCTTTTTATTTTTAAGACCTAATAAATTCCTACTCCCTTCTCCTTCCCTCCCTATTTTGACCTCCCCACTCCTCTGCTCCCCTTGGTTTATCACTTGGGACTTTCTCAGTAGGGTTAAATTGAGTTCTGTATCTCAATAGATATAGCTACTTTTCCCTCTCAGGGTTAATTTCACTGAGAGTAAAGTTAACATACTACCTCACAATGTTCTCTTCCTCTCCTTCTTATAATAGTATTAATCGCCTCCCCTTCCCATGCCCTTTTTGTGTGTAAGAGAATATCCTATTTTTCTTATTCATTCAAGTTTCTCTTGGTGTCCTCTACTATTCATCCTCCTCTTTCCCACCCACCCCCTCATCATCTTAGACCATTTAGTACTCCAACCTCTCCCTGTGAATAATTCTTCTAATTACTATAATAGTAGATACTATAATAGTAAATAGAGTCCACTACAGAGAATTACACATAATATTTCTCCATATAAGAATACAAATAATTAGATCTTATTGAAGCCTTTAAAGAGGCAAATTTAAAAATAAGAGTTTTCTTTCTTTCTCCTCTATTTTTTATTTACCTTTTCATGTTTCTCTTGGTTTTTGTGGTTGGATATTGAACTTTCCATTTAGTCCTGGTCTTTTCTGTGCAAATATTTGGAAATCTTTTATCTTGTTGAATACTCATACTTTCCCCTGGAAGTATATAGTCAGTTTGATGATATGATCCTTGGTTGTAGACCCAGTTCTCTTGCCTTTCTGAATATCATATTCCAAGCCTGGTGCTCTTGTAGTGTGGAGGCTGCCAGATCCTGTGTGATCCTGATTGGTGCTCCTTGATATCTGAATTGTCTCTTTCTAGCTTCTTATAAATTTTTTTCTTTTACTTGAAGCTCTTGAATTTGGCTACTATATTTCTCAGGATTGTCTTTTCAGGGTTTAGTGTAGAGGGCAATCTATGAATCCTTTCACTGTCTATATTTCACTCTTGTTGTAGAACTTCAGGGCAATTTTGCTGAATAATTTCCTTTAGAATGGAGTCCAAATTTCTATTAATTTCTGCTTTTTCAGGGAGACCAATGATACTCACATTATCTCTTCTAGACCTGTTTTCTTTATCTGTCAATTACTCAGTGAGGTATTTAATGATTCTTTCTATTTTATCAGTCTTTTGACTTTGCTTTATTTGTTCTTGTTGTGTTGAGAGATCGTTGGCTTCCACTTGCCTAATTCTTGTCTTTAGAGATTGGTTTTCTGCTATATTCTTTTGATTTTCTTTTTCGATTTGGTCTATCCTGTTTTCCAGCTGTTTGATTTTGGTCACAGATTTGCTCATCAGTTCTTTTGGTTTGATCATCCTTTTCTAATTTCCCAATTCTAGCCTTTAGAGACTGGTTTTCGGCTATAATCTTTTGGTTTTCCTTTTGAATCTGGTCTGTTTGGTTCTTCAAGGCTTCCAGCTGGTTATTTCTGGTTTTCAACTTGTTTATCAATTCATTTGATTTCTGAGCCTCACTTTCTAACTGCAAAATTCTGCCTTTTAAACTGTCATTTTCTTGCCAGTTCTCTACCATCTTTCTCATAATCTCAGATTTTAACTCTTCAATAGCTTGTGACCAGTTTTCATTTATTTGGGAAGGTTTGGATATGATTACTTGTTTATTCTCTTCTGCTGTTTGCTCTGTTGTCTGGATTTTTTCTGTGTAAAAGTTGTCAATTGTTGAAGATTTCTCCTTGATCCTTTTCTTCTGTGGTTCTTGACTCTGGCTTGCCATTGTTTGCCCAGCACCCTCTCAGCTTTATCCCTACACCCAGGGTCTGTCTTCACTCTTTGGGCTCCTGAGGTCTCAGGTCTAGTTGTTCTCAGGGTCAAGCCTCCTGGTTGTCCCCTTGCTTGTTCCTCTGCCCAACCTCCTTTAACAGTCTGAGGGAGCTGTTCCACAGCTGTGCACTCCTCTGCAATGGGTCCCCACCCACAGTCAACACCTGTGCTCAGAATCTGATTCTGCAGCTGCAACCTCACCTGTGTTCAGGGTCTGTTTTCAAAGTACTCACGTTCTTCAGCCTCTTGGGGTCTTAAATCTTGCTGCTCTTAGGAACAGGTCCTGGTGAGCCAGGTAGATGTCAATGACTTAATGGATGCACCAAACTTTCTCTAACTCTTGTGCACTGTCTTTGGCCCTGTAGGTGGTGGGAGATGGGGACAGGTTGCTCAGCTCACATTTTAGTGAGAGCTGTTTCACCACCTTATAGCATGGAAATGCCCTGATCCCACGTACCTTCAATGCTGTACCCTGTTGTGGGGTCCTTTCATTTGTCTGGATTTGTTTTTATGTCCCCTTAAGGAGTCCTATATGTTTGGTTAGGAGAAGTCAAGCAGATGCTTTTTACTCTGTTGCCATCTTAACATGGAACTCCATTACCATATTGTTTTGATGACCACTGCTCAATAGTAGTGTATAAAATCTGCTACTGCTAGGCCACCTTCCTTTATGTTTTTTTCTCATGATTTCCCTTGATATTCTTGATCTTTTGTTCTTCCAAATGAACTTTGTTATAGTTTTTCCTGATTATGAAAAAAAATGTTTCTTGGTAGTTTGATAGTTATGGCACTAAATAAGTAAATTAATTTGGGTAGAATGGTCATTTTTATTATGTTAGCTTGTCCTAACAATGAGCACTCAATGTTTTTCCAGTTGTTTAGATTTGTTTTAATTGTTTAGAAAGTGTTTTGTAGTTATGTTCATATAATTGTCACTGTCTTCAATGAAATTATTGTTTCTTTGATTTGTACTTTCACTAAGTAATTTAGGAGAATCATATTATTTAATTTCCAATTAGTCTTTGGTTTGCCTCTCCATGTATTCTTACTAATAATTATTTTTACTGTATTATGATCTGAGAAGGTTACATTTATTATTTCTGATTTTTTGCATTTGTTTGCCATGTTTCTGTGCCCTATTACATGGCTGATCTTTGTGAATATTCCATGTGCTGCTGAAAAGAAGGTGTATTCCTTTTTGTCTCTATTTATTTTTATCCATATATCTATTAACTCTAATTTTTCTAGGGTTTCATACACCTCTCTTGTCTCTTTCTTATTTATTTTTTGGTTTGATTTATTTAGATCTGATAGGGGAAGGTTGAGATCCCCCATTAGTATGGTTTTGCTATCTATTTCCTCCTTGAGCTCCACTAGCTTCCCCTTTAGAAATTTGAAAGCTATACTGTTTGGTGCATACATATTGAGTACTGATATTTCTTCATTTTTTATACTGCTTTTTTTAAGGATGTAGTTACCTTCCCTATCTCTTTTAACCTTATCTATTTTTACTTTGGCTCTGTCAGAGATCATGATAGCCACTCCTGCCTTCTTTTTCTCATTTGAAGCCCAAAAGATTTTGCTCCATCCTCTCATTTTCCCTCTATGTATGTCTGTCTGTCTCATGTGTGTTTCTTGTAGACAAAATGTGGTAGGATTTTGGTTTCTAATCCACTCTGCTATTTGCTTCCATTTTATGGGTGAGTACATCCCATTCACATTCTGAGTTATAATTATCAACTGTGCATCCCCAGACATTTTGATTCTCTCTCCTAATCCTGTCCTTTCTTCTTTCACTGTTTCCTTCTATACCAGTGTTCTGTTTTTAATCAGTTCCTATAATCCCCTCCCTTGTTGTACTTCCCTTTCTCCTCCCTGCCTTCTTATTCCTCTCTTATTGTTCTTTAAAGCCACATCTCAAACCCCCCAAAGCCCTCTCCCTCTCTAGTTGCTTTCATCCCCACCAGTCCCTTAGTTACCCTTCTATTTCTCTATAGGACATGAATCAATTCTCTGCCCCAATGGATCTGATTGTTCTTCTCTCTTTAATTTGATTTCAATTCAATTAAGTATTGAGTATTTCCTCTCTCTAACTTCTTTACCCTTATAGTATACTGTTATTTTTCCCTGTTGGTCCCACGTGCTTCTTTATGGAATATAAATTTATTCCTTTTTGTTTGTTTTCCTATTTTTCTTATTATTATCTTCTTCCCCCCAGTTCTGGTTATATTTATACATACATATATATCGCTTGACATTTCATCCTATACAGTTTGTTCCTGACCCCTGTATGTAAACTTCTTTTAGTTGCCCTGTTGGTAATAACAATTTTTAATATTTGCCAATACCTTCATTTCTTCTTGGGATATAAATTGATTGAACTTGTTGTGTGCCTTAAAGAAAAGAATTTTTTTCTCCTCCCTACCATTCTCTTAATTACCTTATATTGATTCTCTTCAGTTCTGGGTTCGGGCAGCAAATTCTCTGTGGAAGTCTGGTTTTTTCTTGATGAATGTTTGGAAGTCCTCAATTTTATTGAATGACCATACTTTCCCCTGCAATAATATAGTTAGTCTTGCTGGATAGTTAATTCTTAGTTGTAGACCCAGTTCTCTTGGTTTCCGGAATATTGTGTTCCATGCCTTCTGGTGCTTCAATGTACATTCAGCCAGATCCTGTGTTATCCTAAGTGTGGTTCCTTGATGTCTGAATGACTTCTTTTTAGCAGCTTGTAATAGTTTTTTCCTTGGTCTGGTATTTTTTGAATTTGGCTATAATATTCCTGGAATTATCAGTTGTGGATTAAATGTAGGAGGCAATCTATGGATTTTTCTATTTCCACTTTTCTCTCTTGTTTGAGAACTTCAGGGCAATTTTCTCTAATAATTTTTGTACAATACTACCTAAGCTTTTTCTTTTATCATGATTTCTGTTAAACCAATAATTCTTTTTTTAAACATTTATTAATATTCATTTTTAACATGGTTACTGGATTCATACTCCTACTTTCCCCTTCACCCACCGCTCTCCCACCATTCATAGCCAATGCACATTTCCACTGGTTTTAACATGTGTCATTGATTAAGACCTATTTCCAAATTGTTGATAGTTGCATTGGTGTGGTAGTTTTGAGTCTACATCCCCAATCATGTCCGCATCCAACCCATGTGTTCAAGCAGTTGTTTTTCTTATATGTTTCCTCTCCTGCAGTTCTTCCTCTGAATGTGGGTAGAGTTCTTTACCATAAATCCTTCAGAATTGTCCTGGGTCATTGCATTGTTGCTAGTATAGAAGTCCAATACTTTCAGTTTTACCACAGTATATCAGTCTCTGTGTACAGTGCTCTGCTGGCTCTACTCCTTTCACTCTGCATCAGTTCCTGGAAGTCTTTCCAGTTCACATGGAATTCTTCCAGTTTATTATTCCTTTGAGCACAATAGTATTCCATCACCAGCATATAACACAATTTGTTCAGCCATTCCCCAATTGAAGGATACACCCTCGTTTTCCAGTTCTTTGCCACCATAAAAAGCACAGGTATAAATATTTTCATAAAAGTCTGTTTATTTATGATCTCTTTCAGGTACAAACCCAATAATGGTATGGCTGCATCAAAGGGCAGGCATTCTTTTATAGCCCTTTGAGCATAGCTAAAATTGCCAGCCAGAATGGTTGGATCAGTTCACAACTCCACCAGCAGTACATCAATTTCCCAATTTTGCCATATACCCTCCAGCATTCATTACTCTCCCCTTCTTTCATTTTAGCCAATCTGCTAGGTGTGAGGTGATACCTCAGAGTTGTTTTGATTTGCATTTCTCTAATTATTAGAGATTCAGAACACTTTCTCTTGTGCTTATTGAAACTTTTGATTTCTTTACCTGAAAATTGCCTATTCATGTCTCTTGCACATTTATCAATTGGGGAATTGCTTGATTTTTTTATACAATTGATTTAACTCCTTGTATATTTGAGTAATTAGACCCCTGTCAGAGTTTTTTGTTATAAAGTTTTTTTGCCAATGTGTTGTTTCCCTTCTGATTTTGACAACATTGTTTTTGTTTGTACAAAAGCTTTTTAGCTTAATATAATCAAAACAATTTAATTTACATTTTGTAATTTTCTCTAACTCTTGCTTGGTTTTAAAATCTTTCCTTTCCCAGAGATCTGACAGGTATACTATTTTGTGTTCACTTAACTTATTTATACTTTCACTCTTTATATTCAAGTCATCCACCCATTCTGATTTTATCTTGGTGTAGGGTGTGAGATGTTGATCTAAACCTAATCTCTCCCATATTATTTTCCAAATTTTCCAAGTTTTTGTCAAATAGTGGATTCATGTCCCAAAAGTTGGGTTCTTTGGGTTTATTGTACACTTTCTTGCTGACTTCATTAACCCCAAGTCTATTCCACTGATCCTCCCTTCTGCCTCTTAGCCAGTACAATATTGTTTCGATGACTGCTGCTTTATAGTATAGTGTAATATCTGGTACTCCTAGGCCCCCTTCCTTTCCAAGCCCTTAACCTTAAACTTGTGTATGTCCACCCGCCTCATATGTGTTTCTTGTAGTAAACATATCGTAGGATTTTGGTTTCTAATCCACTCTGCTATTTGCTTCCGTTTTATGAGTGAGTTCATCCCATTCACATTCAGAGTTATAATTATCAGTTGTGCATTCACTGACATTTTTGTATTCTCCCCTAGTCCTATGCCTTTTTCTTACACTATTTTCTTTTAAACCAGTGGTTTGCTTTATACTGGTATCCCTTATCCCCTCCCTTGATTAGTTTCCCTTTCTACCCCCTCTCTTATTATTCCCCTCTTTTTATTTTAAGGGCCTAATGAATTCGCTCCCCCTTCTTCTCCCCTCTCTTTTTTGACCTCCCCACTCCCCTGTTCCCCTTGGTTTATCCCTTCTGACTTTCTCAGTAGGGTTAGATAGAGATTTATATCCCAATGGATAATATAGCTACTGTTCCCTCTCCAGGTTGATTACAGTAAGTGTAAGGTTTAAATATTGCCTCTTAATGCTCTCTTCCTCTCCTTCTTATAATGGTATTTGTCCCCTCCCCTTCCCATGCCCTCTTTGAGTGTAACAGAATATCCTATTTTTCTTATTCACTCAAGTTTCTCTTGGTGTCCCCTACTATTCACCCCCTCTTTCCCACGCTCCATGTCATCTTAGACCATTTAATATTCTGTCCTCTCCCTACGAATTATTCTTCTGATTGCTATAATAGTGAATAGAGTTCACTAAAGAGAATTATACATAGCATTTCTCCACATAGAAATACAGATAATTAGATCTAATTGAAGTTGAAGCCCTTATAGAGTCAAATTCAAAAAATTATGAGTTTTATTTTTTTCCTCTCTGTTTCTTATTTACTTTTTTTCATGTTTCTCTTGATTTTTGTGCTTGGATATCAAAATTTCCATTTAGTCCTGGTTTTTTTTCTGCAAATACTTGGAAATCTTCAATTTTGTTGAATGCCCATACTTTCCCCTGGAAGTATATAGTCAATTTTGATGGGTAGTTGATCCGTGGTTGAAGGCCTAGCTCTCTTGCCTTTCTGAATATCATATTCCAAGCCTTGCGGTCTTTTAGCATGGAGGCTGCCAGATACTATGTGATCCTGATTGGTGTCCTTGATATTTGAATTGTCTCTTTCTGGCTTCTTGTAAGATTTTTTCTTTTACTTTGAAGCTCTTCAATTTGGCTATTATATTCCTAGGTGTCGTCTTTTCTGGGTCTAGTGTATAGGGTGATCTATGGCTCCTTTAATGTATATATTGCCCTCTTGTTGTACAACTTCAGGACAGTTTTGCTGAATAATTTCTTTTAGTATGGACTCCAAGTTTCTATTAATTTCTGCCTTTACAGGAAGACCAATGATTCTCAAATTGTCTCTTCTAGACCCGTTTTCTTGGTCTGTCACTTTCTCATTGAGATATTTCATGTTTTCTCCTGTTTTATCAGTCTTTTGACTTTGTTTTATTTGTTCTTGCTGTCTTGAGAGATCATTGGCTTCTAATTGCTCAATTCTCACCTTTAGGGACTGGTTTTCCTTTTCAATCTCGTCATTTCTGCTCTTCAGTTGACTTGCCTCACTTTCCAATTATAAAATTCTGCCTTTTAAAACTGTTATTTTTTGCCAGATCTCTTCCATCTTTCTCATCATCTCAGATTTGAACACTTCAATAGCTTGTGACCAGTTTTCATTATTTTCAGAAGGTTTGGATATGATTACTTGTTTGTTCTCCTTTGTTGTCTTGGTTTTCTCTGTGTAAAAGTTGTTGAGTGTTACAGAGTTCTTCTTGATAATCTTTCTCTTCTGGGGTTCCAGATTTTGGCTTGCCATTGTTAGCCCCACCCCTTCTCAGCTCTATCCTCACACTCAGGGTCTGTCTGAGCTCTTTAAGCTCCCAAGGTGTCAGGTCTCGTTGTTCTCAGGGTTGAGCCTCCTGGTTGTCCCTGGTCTGCCCCTCTGCCCGAGGTTCCTTCAGCAGTCTCAGGTGCTGCTTCCACAGCCTCGCTCCTGTCTGCACATGGTCCCCACTAGAGGTCCAAGCCTGCCCTCAAGATCCTAGTCCATACCTAGGGCAATGCCTTCACCTGTGCCAGCACTCAGGAAAGTCCATGTGAGTTCTTTGGCCTCTTGGGGTCCTAAGTCTTGCTGCTCTCAGGAACAAGTCTAGGAGCTGCCAGTGATTTAATGGGTGCCCCAAACCTGCTTTAACTCCTGTGTGCTGGCCTTGGCATTGTACATGGTGTGGGGGTGGGGGGAGGGCTTCTTCCTCTCACATTTTAGTGAGAGCTGTTTCATCCCTTTATAGCATGGAAACGCCCCAATTCCATGTCCCTTCAATGCTGAGCCCTGTTGTGTAGTCCCTTCGTTCCTCTAGATTTGTTTTTATGTCCCCCTGAGGAGTCCTGTATGCTTCTATTAGAAGTGATCAAGCAGCTGCTCCTTACTCTGCCGCCATCTTAACCCCAAGCCCGAATTTTCTAAACCAATAATTCTTAAGTTGTCTCTTCAAGCTCTATTCTCCATATTGTTTGTTCAATCAATGAGGTGTTTTAAATTTTCCTCAAATTTTTAGTATTTTTTTAACATTTATTAATATACATTTTTAACATGGTTAACTGATTCATGCTCCTCCTATCCCCTTCACCACACCCCGCACTCCCCCCACCCATGGCCGATACGCATTTCCACTACTTTTGTCATGTGTCCTTGATCAAGACCAATTTCCAAATTGTTGGTAGTTGCATTGGTGTGGTAGTTTCAAGTCCACACCTTCAATCATGTCCACCCCGACCCATGCGTTCAAGCAGTTGTTTTTCTTATATGTTTCCTCTCCTGCAGTCCTTCCTCTGAATGTGGGTAGCATCTTTACCATAAATCCCTCAGAATTGTCCTGGGTCATTGTATTCCTGATGGTACAGAGGTCCATTACATTCAATTTTACCAGAGTATATCAGTCTCTGTGTACAATGTTCTTCTGGCTCTGCTCCTTTCACTCTGCATCTGTTCC
>NC_058135.1:188966773-189045693 GCF_016433145.1 Gracilinanus agilis | reverse complement strand
CAAGACCAATTTCCAAATTGTTGGTAGTTGCATTGGTGTGGTAGTTTCAAGTCCACACCTTCAATCATGTCCACCCCGACCCATGCGTTCAAGCAGTTGTTTTTCTTATATGTTTCCTCTCCTGCAGTCCTTCCTCTGAATGTGGGTAGCATCTTTACCATAAATCCCTCAGAATTGTCCTGGGTCATTGTATTGCTGCTGGTACAGAGGTCCATTACATTCAATTTTACCAGAGTATATCAGTCTCTGTGTACAATGTTCTTCTGGCTCTGCTCCTTTCACTCTGCATCTGTTCCGGGAGGTCTCTCCAGTTCGCCTGGAACTCCTCAAGTTTATTATTCCTTTTAGCACAATAGTATTCCATCACCCGCATATACCACAGTTTGTTCAGCCATTCCCCAATTGAAGGACATACCCTCCTTTTCCAATTTGTTGCCACCACAAAAAGCGCAGCTATAAATATTTTCGTACAAGTCTGTTTATCTATGATCTCTTTGGGGTACAAACCCAGCAATGGTATGGCTGGATCAAAGGGCAGGCATTCTTTTATAGTCCTTTGAGCATGGTTCCAAATTGCCAGCCAGAATGGCTGGATCAGTTTACAGCTCCACCAGCAATGCATTAATGTCCCAATTTTGCCACATCCCCTCCAGCATTCATTACTCTCCCCTTCTTTCATTTTAGCCAATCTGCTAGGTGTGAGGTGATATCTCAGAGTTGTTTTGATTTGCATTTCTCTAATTATTAGAGATTTGGAACACTTTCTCATGTGCTTATTGAAACACTTGATTTCTTTACTGAAAATTGCCTATTCATGTCTCTTGCCCATTTATCAATTGGGGAATGGCTTGATTTTTTATACAATTGCTTTAACTCCTTTTATATTTGAGTAATTAGACCCCTGTCAGAGTTTTTCGTTATAAAGATTTTTTCCCAATTTGTTGTTTCCCTTCTGATTTTGACTACATTGTTTTTGTTTGTACAAAAACTTTTTAGTTTAATATAATCAAAACCATTTAATTTACATTTTGTAATTTTCTCTAACTCTTGCTTGGTTTTAAAGTCTTTCCTTTCCCACAGATCTGACAAGTATACTATTCTGTGTTCACTTAACTTGTTTATAGTTTCCCTCTTTATATTCAAGTCTTTAACCAATTCTGAAATTATCTTGGTGTAGGGTGTGAGATGTTGATCTAAAACTAATCTCTCCCATATTGTTTTCCAATTTTCCCATCAGTTTTTCTCAAATAGTGGATTCATGTCCCAAAAGTTGGGCTCTTTGGGTTTATCATACACTGTCTTGCTGATGTCATTTATCCCAAGTCTATTCCATTGATCCCCTCTCTATCTCTTAGCCAGTACCATATTGTTTTGATGACTGCTGCTTTATAGTATAGTTTAATATCTGGTACTGCTAGGCCCCCTTCCTTCACATTTTTTTTCATTATTTCCCTTGATATTCTTGATCTTTTGTTCTTCCAAATGAAATTTGTTATAGTTTTTTCTAATTCAGTAAAGAAGTTTTTTGGTAGCTTGATAGGTATGGCGCTAAATAGGTAAATTAATTTGGGTAGAATTGTCATTTTTATTATGTTAGCTCGACCTACCCATGAGCAATCAATGGCTTTCCAATTGTTTAAATCCATTTTTATTTGTTTGGAAAGTGTTTTGTAGTTGTTTTCATATAATTGCTCTGTTTGTTTTGGTAGGCAGATTCCTAAGTATTTTATATTGTCTAGGGTGATTTTAAATGGTCTTTCTCTTTCTACTTCTTGCTGCTCTAGTGTGTTGGAAATGTATAGAAATGCTGATGATTTATGTGCATTTATTTTGTATCCTGCAACTTTGCTAAAGTTGTTGATTATTTCTACAAACTTCTTAGTTGATTCTCTAGGATTTTTTAAGTATACCATCATATCATCTGCAAAGAGTGATAGCTTAGTTTCCTCCTTGCCCACATTGATACCTTCAATTTCTTTTTCTTCTCTAATTGCAACTGCTATTGTTTCTAGTACAATGTTAAATAATAGAGGTGATAATGGGCATCCTTGTTTCACTCCTGATCTTATTGGGAAGGTTTCTGATTTATCCCCATTGCATATGATGTTTGTTGATGGTTTTAGGTATACACTGTTTATTATTTTTAGGAAAGGTCCTTCTATTCCTATACTCTTCAGTGTTTTTAATAGGAATGGATGCTGTATTTTGTCAAAGGCTTTTTCAGCATCTATTGAGATAATCATGTGATTTTTGTTTGTTAGACTATTGATATGGTCAATTATGTGGATGGTTTTCTTAATGTTGAACCAACCTTGCATTCCTGGTATAAATCCCACCTGATCATAGTGAATGATCTTAATTACTTGCTGGAGTCTCTTTGCTAGTATTCTATTTAAGATTTTTGCATCTATGTTCATTAGGGAGATTGGTCTATAGTTTTCTTTCTCTGTTTTTGATCTCCCTGGCTTTGGAATCAGTACCATATTTGTGTCATTAAAGGAATTTGGTAGGACTCCTTCTTTGCTTATCATATCAAATAATTTGTATAGTATTGGGATTAGTTGCTCTTTGGATGTCTGATAGAATTCACTTGTGAATCCATCAGGCCCTGGCGATTTTTTCTTAGGGAGTTCTTTGATGGCTTGTTCAATTTCTTTTTCTGATATGGGATTATTTAGGTATTCTATTTCTTCTGCTGTTAATCTAGGCAGTTTATATTTTTGTAAATATTCGTCCATATCTCCTAAATTGTTATATTTATTGCCATATAATTGGGCAAAATAGTTTTCTTGGTCTGTCACTCTCTCATTGAGATATTTCATGTTTCCTTCTATTTTTTCAGTCTTTTGACTTTGTTTTATTTGTTCCTGTTGTCTTGAGAGATCATTAGCTTCCAATTTCTCAATTCTAGCCTTTAGGGATTGATTTTCAGCTATTATCTTTCGGTTTTCGGTCATAATCTTCTGCTATTCCTTTTCAATCTGGTCATTTCTGGTGTTCAATTACAAGATTTTACCTTTTAAACAGTTATTTTCTTGCCAGATCTCTTCCATTTTCCTCAAAATCTCAGTTTTGAACTCTTCCATAGCTTGTGAGGAGTTTTCCTTATTTGAGGAGGGTCCAGATGCTTGTTTGTTCTCCTCCTCTGTTTGCTCGGTTGTCTGGATTTTCTCTGTGTAAAAGTTGTCGAGTGTTAAAGGCTTCTTTTTCTTGTTGTTATTCTTTCTCTTCTGAGCTTCCTGAGGCTGGGTAGCCATCATTAGCCCAGCAGCTTCTCAGGTTTATCCTCTCGCTCAGTGTCTGNNGCTCAGATTTCATTTGCGTTCTTTGGCTTATTGGGGTCCTAAATCTTGCTGCTCTCAGGAATAGGCCCCGGAGCTGCCAATGACTCGATGGGTGCCCCAAACTCGCTCTATTTCTTTTTAGCTGGCTTCAGAGCTATAGATGTTGTGTGTGGAGGGGTTGGGGGTGGGGTGGTTGCTCAGCCCGCGATTTAGTGAGAGCCCTTTATAGCCTGGAAATGTCTCGATTCCACGTACCTTCCACACTGTGCCCTGTTGTGGGGTTCCTCCGTTCGTCTGGACATGTTTTTATGTCCCCTTGAGGAGTTTTGTGTGTTTCGGTCAGGAGAGGTTAAGAGCTCCTTCTTACTCTGCCGCCATCTTAACCCGGAACCTCCACCAAATTTTTCATTTTTTAAATTTTGTTTAATATATTCTTGCTGCCCCTTGCGAAGTCATTTGCTTTTAGTTGTTGAGTTCTGTTTTTTAAAGATTGAATTTCATCCCTGGCTTTTTGGTCATCCTTCTTCTGGTCTGATTTTCTTTGTAGATCATCTTTTGCCTTCTTTGCTTCATTTTCAAGCTGGCTAATTCTGGCTTTTATGACTTAAATTTCTTGTTTTAGTTCATGTATTTCCTTTTTCAAATTGTCTTCAGCCTCTCTTGCCTCTCTTGCTTGCTTTTTGAGTTCCTGAAGATCTTGAGATCTTCCAAAGCTTGTGTCCAGTTTGCTGGAACTACTTCCTTTTCTTCTATTTCTATTTCATTTGCACTCTTTTCACTTCCTTTAAAGAAGCTATTAATTGTCATTTCTTTTCTCTTTTTCTGTTGCTTACTCATATTTTTTCCCTTCCTTGTTCTGCTAGTTTGAGGAGATGTATTTAATGATCTTAGATGAAAGATCTTCCCCTAGCTGGCAATGGAGGTTTGTAGTTACTTTCTCTGCCCTCTAAAGACTTCTTGTCTGTCCAATTGTTGGGATTAATCCTGTATTGATTGGATTAATTTTATTGCTTAATCTGACCTTTGACTAAAACCTGGAGAGAAGGCAAAAACAAACACACAAACAAAAACCCCAAAAAACCTTGGTGAGACAAGAAAGAGAGTTTTTTGCTGAACTGAGTTTTCTAGCAGTGGGGTCCCCCTGAGCTGTCCACTGTGTTTGATCTGGTTTTCTTTCCTCTCGAAGCCCAGCTTTCTCTATCTCTGTATGAGGAAGCTAAGCTGTCTTTGGTCTGGGGTTTGGCTCTCTTTAAGCCACCATCTTCCAGGCATTTTTGCTGTGTTTCTCTGGTTTTCTCCTCCAGTCACCTCTTCAGTGACTGTGTTTAACTTCCTGAGTCAAGTGCCAGCAAGGCCCTCTCTCCATACGTGTGTGCCCACCTGCCCTGAGATTTCCCTGGCCTCTGGAGACTCTGCACAGCACATTGGGGTGGCATCCTGGGATTTCCCTTCTACACCCTCAGATCCAACTTTTCAAGTACTGAAGACTTTTTCTTGGTGTACTTCTTTATTTATGTTGTAGTAGGGTTCCTCCTGCTCTATCCCATTATTAGATTTTGTCTTCTTTCTTCCCTGAAGTGCATTGTTTTCTATCTTGGTGTGTAAGTGTGTGGAGGTTTTATGATTTGATCTGTCTAAGCTGATGATTCTCATTTCTACTATCCAGTCTTAAATTCTCTTCTGTCCTCCATAGTTATATCTTCAACTACCTATTTGACATGAAGAACTTGAACTGTAGCCATGTTATATTCAATGTGTGCAAAACTGATTTCCCCTTATCATAAAAATTACTCTTTCCCTTCCAAACTTCCCTATTATTACTAAGGACACCACAATCCTCCCAAACAATCAGGATCTTCTGAGAGTTCACTTTCATTTTCTTGCTCTCTCTCAACTCCCATATTAAATTTGTAGTATGACCTATTAATTTTACCTTCCCACAGAGACTGCTACACTGTGGTACAATCACACATAATGGATTTCTCTAATAGCAGCAATGTCAGGATCCAGAGCAAGGCTGAGGGACTTATGAGAAAGAAAACTAAGCCACATTCAGAGTAAGAACTGTGGGAAGAAAAACACAGAAGTAAAACAACTGTTTGAACACATGGGCTGTTGGGGATAATATTGGGGATGTAGACACTAAACCAATGATTCCTAAAGTGGGTGCTACGGCTCCCTGGTGGGTGCTGCAGTGATCCAGGGAAGCAGTGATGGCCACAGGTGCATTTATCTTTCCTATTAATCGATATTAAATTTTTTTAAAAATTAATTTCCAGGGGGCTAAGTAATATTTTTTCTGGAAAGTGGGCAGTAGGCCAAAAAAGTTTTGGAACCACTGCACTAAACTATAACTCTAGTCCAACTATCAATAATACGGAATTAGGTCTTGATCAATGATACATGTAAAACCCAGCTGAATTGCGCATCGGCTAAGGGAGGATTAAGGGAGCTTGGGGGAAAGGGAAATAACATGAAATATGTAACTAGGGGAAATATTCAAAATCTAAAAAATATAATAATAAAATAATAAAATGAATTTTACCTTCCATGAGATCTCTAGAATATGATCCTTTCTCTCCTCTCACACTGCCACCACATGCTGCATGCTCTCAGTGTTTCAAACCTGGACTATTAAAATAACCTGCTGTTACATGTCCCTGCCACAAGATCTTTCTTTCTACAGTCTATTCTCCACTCAATTATCAAAGTAACTTTTCTAAAGAATAAATATAACAACAACATTTCACTGCTATCACTTCAGTTGCTTCCTATTGCATCCAGTAACAAATATAAATTTGTCTTAATGCCTTCTTCTGAGCATTCAATGTTCTTCACGCTGTAACCCTTCTGACCTTTTACAATATTCTTACACCTCACGCTCATCTGCATAATTGAGAGACACAGGCCTCCTTGATATTTCTGATACAAAACTCTGCATCTTCCCAGTCAGGGCAATTTCACTGGCTGTCTGTAATGCATCCCTGATTTTATTTTCACAACCTAGGATACCAGACTTCCTTCAGGTCTGAGATAAAATTTCACCTTTTACAGGAAGTTCTTTTCAATCCTTAATTCTAGTGTCTTCCTCTTGTTGATTATCTCCATCCCCCCCCCAACACACACACCATATAGCTTGCTTGTAAATAGTTGTTTGCATGTTGACTCTCCTATAAGACTGATTTCCTTGAGACTAGGGACTGCCTTTGATACATTTTTTGTACCCCTAGCATTTAGGGCCTGGCACATAGTAAGTAGAAGCTTACTATTATCTTTTTGACTGATTTGATTGATTGGGTGGTCAAATTACCTACTCTTTTTTTGGCATGGCTAAATGACAATTGGTTGAATAAAATAGCAAGATAAATATGGAATTAGTTACTATTATAGAATTAGATAATTTCCTAAGAATTCTAGGGATTTTTAAAATATAATTTTGAGGATACTAAACATGGACTGAAGAAAAATGTAGTTTAATTTATATTATACAAAAAGGAATGGTTGAATAGTTGAGCGTTATACTTTCATTTATTCTAATTAGCAATTTGGCCATTCATACAAAATATAGAACAAGAGTACTATAGGTTCATAAATAGAGAGAAAAATATACTATTATTTTTAATCAATTAATGAACACTCAGGTCATCCTTATCTTTTTACATTATCTATAAGGTTTGTTTTATGTTTTAGTGAAGTACACTACTATGTGCAGAAATTCCAGTATAAGACATTGCCATGCACTTCATTTCATTCATAAATTTTGATAAATATTCTTTAAAACATTGTTGTTTATTTTCTGTTCTATCAATCTAATCTATCCTTGTCCTCCATTCCATAGCCACTTAAAATTTATTCATCATAAGTGTACTACAAGCCTATAAAATCCAGAAATCTGAGTGGCTATATACAACTTTCCTAATCATCTTTCTCTATTACTACAGCACTTATCTCGTTCCTATACTATTCTTAACAAGACTAATTTGATCTGCTGTGGGAATTGAATAGTTTCCTCAACAAGTCAAATTTTAATATGTAAGATCTCATTAATATCTTTAACAGTGAGACATATATATATGTGTATATATATATATATATATATATATATATATATATATATATATATATATATATATATACTAAGTGAATATTAATGGTGGTCTACCAGTGTTTTGGAGTCTTTTATCTTTCTTACTCCTTTTAGACAAAAGGCCTTCATTATTATTATTTTTGTGGTTCTGCCTTGAAACATTAAAATATATTGTCTAATAGAGATGTAAAAAGGGTTTCTAAAAGCAAAATCAATTTTATACCTATTCCCTTCCAGAGCCTACTTGAGAGAAAGGATAGATGACAGTTCCCAATAGAGAGTGGTACATCATATCTTCTGCCACTACCCACATAAGCTAGATCCCATTCATGATTGCTTTAGTAACTTCTTGAAACATGGACCTTCCAGAGGTTTTACACTTATTGACATACTCTAACTTGCACTTAGAAAAAAAATTCTCCCAAATTCTGCAGTTTGCCTGAGGGCTTTCTGTTTTTCAATGTTAGACTTTGGAGGATTTAGGGCATTCTTATTAGCTATTTCAGGTGAGTTTGCTGAACAATATTTATCCCACCAATCTCTGTAGTATTTTACAGACATAATGTGGAGAGAATTCTTAATGTTGTGGAGCTATTCTGCTGTATAGGAAATAAAACTTGGTAAATCTTAACAAGATGCAATGAATTAAAACATAAAATCATGCTCAAGAGCAATTAAGCACCAAGTTAAAATTTGAATCTCACTTGTCATATTCTCTATTTTTTACCTCCCTGTCCCCAAAACTACATGGATTTATTATCACTGCTCCCAAGTATAAATAACTTAGTGAATAAGAATTGAGGACATCCAACTGGTAGAATGAGACACATGACTATTAACTGCTTTAATACCTATTCTGATAGTTCTTTTGATTGAACTTTTCCTGGTTATTTTTCAGGAAAAGCTGTAACTTCTCAACAGTTATTTTATTAAAGAAGATTTCAGCACCCTCAAAAAAAATGTTAGTTCACTCCTGCCTCAAAAATGTCCTTTATAGAAGTCCCTAATTTCTGCCTAAAGCTACAATTCAGAAATGTCATTTTTGAAGGACAATAACAAAAAAGAAAAAAAATGAAATGGAAAAAACTTCCCTTAAAAGGATACAAATAAATCAAAGAAACATTTAGAGTGGCCTTCGCAACTGGAATTTGACATGATGAAAGCCAGTTGTCTGCATGCTCCTAGCTTTTTTTTTCTTAATTGTTTTTCATTTTAATTAATTTCCAGTATAAATATGACCATCACTTTACATTCTCTTTTTGACAGATATGAGTTAAAGGGGTTTTCTGCAGTTTTCATGCAAGATACTAAATTGTCCATGCTGATAGTCCATAAATTAGTAATAATGAGCATCTATAGATTAGCCCAAAATGAGATATTCAACATGTGCATCCTTAATATGATGTGATATTTTTGACACACAGTAATATGTCTAACCCTGCTTATTTTTCCATCCAAACCTTACCTAGTTGGGCTGCCACATCATTTTAATAAGTAGATGCTGATATGTTTTAATAATAGCAGTGTTCTGCAAGAAAATAAAGAATTAGATATCTTCCTTCTTTATTTCTTCATGGGCAAATAGTGATTGGATGAATGAATCATTTCCTCCCTAGACCACCCAAAATGCACTGTGAAATCCTACTAAAAACATATTTATTTTGTTACAGAAGCAACTTTTAAAAAAATTTCCAGGACACCAGATATTTCAGATGTGTCAAAGCTTTTAATTAATAAACAACTTAGTGATGTGTATGGAATAGTATTTATTCACCTAAATGACTTTTACTCTTGATACTTCATGAGAGCTCAGGTTTAAACATGCCCAATAGATTCAAACAAGCATTAACTTAAGTAGCATTATCAATAATGTGATGAATACTTCAACTTAAGAAATGATTCTGAGTGCCAATATCTCTGGAAATGTAAATCAACAATGTGGTACATGAATTTCAAATACTTTTAGAGAAAACATTGTTAGCCATAATTTTTATTATTAAAGAGTTCTGTAGAGCATATTTTTTTCAGAAATAGTAGGTAGTCTAAGGAAATATGTATGCATATGCAAAATGCATATACAAACACACATGTATGAATATGCATACTTAAAAGTATCCAACATTAACTTGATTTATGTCAAAATTATACCTGCTAGCTCCCAATCCATTTCATAGACTGTCGGGGTGATAAGAATGACTCTATCTTGACTATAAAGTGTAACAGGAACAAATGAAATAAGTAAAGGAAAATCAGAGGCTGGTTCACTAAAGCAGTTACACTTGCGTTACTCAAGCTTGAATTTGAAGACATATAATGAATTAGCAAATCTCTAGGGCTTCATTGTGTTTTCTGCTACAAGACCTCAGTGGATGAGTTGCTTATTCTTAGCTTTGCTGTTAGCACAATTTTAACTCCAATGTGAAATTGATATCTGTGCTTGATAAAATTTTACCCCAGTTCATAAGAACAGGTGTAGATTGCTTTCCCCATTGTGTCCTGAGGAATCCCTGTGGTGTATAAATTTAGCTTGTCAGTACCTTTTTATCTAGATATATTTTATTTTTTCCTTATGGTCCTCATTTTATACTTCCTTATCACAAACTAAAATCCTTTTATTTTTCCTCTGTCCTAGACTACTATGCCCAACAAGCATAGGGTTGTTTTTTTTTTAAATTAGGATGCTACAGAATTATAACTCCTATTTCCAGAGTGATTTAAGGTTTGTATTTGTTTTTATCTGTAGTATATAGAGAGGGGGTCATGATAGTTTTTTCAAGCTTTGGCTGAGTTCTGTAATGAGTTAGGGGTTTGGAATCTTGAGAGAGTAAAGTCAGTTGGTTTGGGTTTCTTGTGGAGAGAGGGTTCAGACCAGCTGAGGGGCTTCCTTACCTATCTGTAGAATTGAAATTTAGCCTGGCTTTGAAATATTTATTTAAGAAATTGTTATTTTAGATAAACCCTTTGTATCTTCCTTCCCTATTTTATTTCCTACCTTCCCTCCCTTACCTTACATATCTGTGGAGTTAATAAGGAGAGTAATTAGAGAGGAGTTCAAATCTGTGAAGGGTTAATTATTAGTTGACAATATTAGATATAAAGAAACTAGTCAGTCATCATTTATTCCCTTTAGATATCAAGAGCATTTTGTAAGCTGAGTTAAAGGCAGGTCCTTACTCAGACTCCATCTTTGCCTCCCTCCCCCCATCTGAGGTTCCTGAGACAAAGGTTAGGGCTTCATTTAATCCACTTTCCTGGCAAACCATCCTTGAAGATAATAAATCCTTTGAGTTCAACAGCTTTTAGTTAATTGTCAGTTAGTTATTAAAAGAGGGAAGAAGAGGAAAGAACCAACATACTCTGGGCTTGAAGGGAAGCCGGGGTATCCATCTTGAAGGAAGGTGTAACTTCAAAACAAGTCCCTTCCTGTGAAATTAATTAAAGCCAGTAGTTAATTTCAGTTTAGTCTATTTCCCTTCAGTGCTGTACTCCCTGTCTTCAGCTATATTATATCCTGAATCTCCCTGTTCCAGCCTACCTGTAACCTAGATTTCCTACTTAGCAAGTCCCTGACAACCTCCTTTCAAAATCCCCTTTTACCATACACCTTTCCTCAAATTATCCCCATTACATATTTCAATACTGGTAGTATGCATATTATTATTCTCCTTGTAGTTATGATCATGATTTGTTAATACCTATGCAACTAGTGAGATTAATAATTACAATTGAAGTACAGTGTTCTTTTGACTAGACCATACTGATTTCTTGTAATACAATCTTTACCTCATTCTTAGTCATATGTCTCAGGCTCTGATTTTCGCTACTTCTTTTTCTTTAGCTTCTAGCAGGAGTACTTGGTGAGTTTGAATGCTATGAAAATTAAAACAACTGAAATTCAGAAGACTGACCTAGGATTCACTGACCTAGTTATCAATAGAAATAGAATACTGATTCCTCCTCATTCCTAGTTTTTCTAGTAGGATTATTTTATTTTTAAATTTGAATTCAGTAAACAGTTCTTGCTTGCCTTTAGGAAGCAAAAGATTGGGCACAAATAAAACACAAAATTTAGGAAAAAAAAAACAATGCCCCAGCCTCAAGTAGAATATAGTCTAATACAGAATATTTCCATCTTAAATGGAAGAACTCGTGGGAGTGATTTTTTTTCCAAAAGAAGTCAATGATTATTTATACATTAAAATGGATTTAGTACAAATTCCAAACTGACAGACATTGAGGTCACTGAAGAATAAGAAAATAGCAGTAACAAAAATTAAAAAAAATCACTAAACAGATTTATGGAGCCACAAAACTATTAACTGAACTATACTGTGCCAATGTACTTTCCCAATGGGTCCAGAAGGCAGGTTTCCCAAAGGCAAAGTGAAACAGGGAATTAAAGATAACCATGTGGATAACTTAAGTAGTGATTTTATTGGAGTAGAATATGAAATATCCCCATAATTGACTGAAACCTTTATTATCATTTTATTGGCAAAATAGAGATGTGTTTAAAAATCATGAACCTCAGAATTTCAATGTTAAAATGAATTTTGAAGGTATTCTAATTTAACCTACAAATGAAAAGGTACCCTTTCTACATAACTTTTAATAAGAAATTTATCACTTTAAAATTTCAAGAACTGTGGGACACCCTACTTCCTAAGGAAGCTCAAACTGATAGGAAGTGTTTCGAGTCCCTCTGACTCATCAAATCTGAATCTGAATTCCTTCACTTTATAACCTACTTCTGTCCTTCTTCCACATGAGAAATTTTCAGATACGTAAAGATAAGGAAATTCTCTATGAATCATATCTTTTCCTAGAATAAACATTAGCATTTCCTTTGTATGATAAAATCTCTGGTATGTTCTCAGCATCTGGAAATAAATAAAATACAGAAGATTCATGAATTTCATGTCTTTTAAAATGTAGGAGAGGACAAAGTATTTTTCTTGATATCTGTAACGTTAAAAAATGCATAATTTATTGTATGATCCAGTTAGAAGGATAGAAAAATGGCAGCATATATTTGACTGTACAAACATGAACTTTCCTCCTCCATAGTAGAATAATATTCCTTATTAGATGCTCCTTATTTTTATAAGTTGGTCTTTAAAAAAGAAAAAAGAATAATATTTTATTGAGCATGCAAATAGAAGGAGAGTTACACTCCCCATATTATAATAAACTGTGTTATAATGCTAACATCAGACTGGTGCATCTCCCTATTGAAGTTACCTTTGAGATTATAAAAAGCAAAATCATAGCATATAAGAAATAAAACAGTGAACCCCAATAAATCAATGATCATATATGAGTTAAATAAATATCCTGACCTGGTTACAAAAACAGGAATTATCCCATTCTCACATTCAAGAAACAATTATTTTCTAATTCCCTTTGGTAGCTAGCTGTGACCAGAAAACTCTAGTTAATGCATTAGCATGCATGTAGGAAGTCGACTAGGTAGACTTTCTGCTTGCTTTCAGTCCCCAGATTCTCCAAACTTCTTTGATAACCTAATATGCCAATTTGAGATACAGATTTACTGACTCAGGAATTTGGCCTTTCCTGAAGTGCAGGGCTGCCAACTTTTCAATCCCTTTCCCTCCTGTGTTAATTAATGTAAACCGATATGGTGATTTAAACAGAGCTACAGTTGCAGCTGCATAAGGCACACTTAAGCTTTCTATCTCTTACATAATGGAATAGCTGAATGTGGAAACCCACAGAGTGGAAAGTTAAAAATATCTCCTGGGTCCATCTTTTGAGGACATTTTAAAGCCATAGTGCCAGAGGAGTCAGCAAACCTAGGTTATAGGAAACATTATATATATGCACATACACACAAATATGTGCATATGTGTTTGTATACACATATATGTGTATGTATGAACGTATTATATGTGTATGTGTGTGTGTAGGTGTGAGTGTAATTGGGTTTGGCACCCACAGAAACACACTGATTTCATAGGAGCAGCAATGATAAAAATTGATTCTATGAGTTACATGAGGATAAGTCTGAAACATTTTTGTTCTATCACAATGCAAATTATTTTGAACAAATTATTGTATAGTAATAGAATTTAAAGTTAGAAAGAAATTAGAAATCATTCATTCAAATTCCCTCATTTTATACATGGAGGAAAATATTGCTCAAAGAGGTTGCCCAAATTCACATAATTAGTATCAGAATTGAGTCTCCCAACTCCAACATATTATTTCCCATTACCTCATATTGCCTCTTAGATTTATATTTCTTAGAAAATATATAATTATTTCTCATAGCTAAGCAGGATAAATGATAACACACTATAAAACTAAAATCTATATGGAGTTCCTAAAACTATTATTTCCAGTCAGAGGTTCTCAGAACACTAATCCCCCCACCCCCATTAAACATTTCTCAATTCTCTCAGCTGCTTGTTTTCACAAATTATTTTGTATTTACTTTTTTAAAAATTTTTTTAAACCCTTGTACTTCGGTGTATTGTCTCATAGGTGGAAGATTGGTAAGGGTGGGCAATGGGGGTCAAGTGACTTGCCCAGGGTCACACAGCTGGGAAGTGGCTGAGGCCAGGTTTGAACCTAGGACCTCCTGTCTCTAGGCCTGACTCTCACTCCACTGAGCTACCCAGCTGCCCCTGTATTTACTTTTTAATAGTCTTACATTTAATTACATGTTTAACTGATATTTCCCTCTATATAATGCAAGTTACTTAGGGAATAGAGAATTCATCTTTTATTTTGTATTCCCATTGCTTAACATAGCCCTGAATATGTGTTAATGTATTTATATGTATGTGTGTATGCATGTGCTTTGAAGAGAATAGAAGAGATGAGAAGAGAGAAGAGAAGAGAAGAGTGAGTGGGAGGAGAAGAAAGACATAGACAGAAATAGAATAGGAAGACTAGTGAGATAATAATCAGAAGATGGTCATTTCATAGAATACTAGAAAATAGAATATTGAGGCATAAAGTCTGGATCAATATAAAATTCAACCTTTATAAGAGTAACCAAAGGGAGGTGGGCATTCAAAGACAATATTACATAATAACAAATAAAAATAAGAAACCATGATTCATTACAGACTTCAAATTAATTTCATGATCATTTGGAGCTCCTACTCTACATCTCATCGCAACTATTTCAATGTTATGAAGATATATCTAGAATTGTTTTCCATCAGTTATAAGAATGTGGGATATTTGCCATTAGTGTGTCCATTCAAAAAAAAGTTGGTCTTATATTTACTAATGATACCCTTTTAAAAGATTTTAGCAAAATTTGACATTTCTAATATTTTGTAGCTAGCTCATACTCACTACATTCTCACAAACATCATTATTATAGATATATTGTTGAGTGATGTGAAATGGCTCTAAAAAAATGAAAGGTAGGAATAGGAGGTAGAAAAGGAGAAGTATACACCAAAGATGGTGCATGATTTTATTCCATTTAAAAATTAATTTAGTTCATTTTATTATTAAAGATATTTTATTTTCCAAACTACATATAATCACAATTTTCAACATAGGCTTTCTAAAATTATAAGATCTAATCCTCCCTTTCTTCCTTCCCCAATCTCAGAGATGACAAACAATTTGATCTGGGTTTTACATGTATTTTCATGCAAAACATATTTCCATATTGGTTTTTCTTGTCAGAAAATACTCATACAAAATTACAACCCCAAAAACCACAAACTAATATGAAAAAAATAGCATGCTTTTATCTGAGTTCTGAAACCAACATTTCTTTCTTTGGAGGTGGTTAGCATTCTTTGTAATAACTCCTTCAGAATTGTGCTTCAACATTTTATTGCTGAAAGTAGCTAAGTTTTCAGAGTTGATCCTTGTATAATATTGCTGGTGCTATGAAGTGTTCTGCTTCTGTTTGTTTTGCTTTGCATCAGTTCATGTAAGTCTTTCCAGTTTTTTTATGAAATCATCCTGCTCATCATTTCTTATAACACATTATTCCATTGCCATCATATAGCACAGTTAATTCAGCCATTCCCTAGTTTATGGACATCCCCTCAATATCCAGTTCTTTCCAATATACCTCAAAAAGAGCTGCTATAAATATATTTTTGTACAAGTAGGTCCTTTTCCCTTTTTTATAATCTCTTTGGGATGCACACCTGATAGTATTACAGGATTAAAAGGGATAAATTTCTATAGTCCTTTGGAGATAATTCCAAACTGTCCTCCAGAATGATTGGATTAGTTCAGAATTCTATCAACAATGTATTAGTGTCCCAATTTTGCCACATCCCTCAAACATTTATCACTTTCTTTTACTGTTAGCTTAGGCCTATGATAGCTAGGCATGTCTCAAACTCCCTAGTTCTTGAACTGGAAAACTTACCTTGGTCTTGGGCAGGGGCTGTCAGCCTCAATCTTTTCACAACCTTGTGCTAAGGTTCAGGTCCTCACTTCAGGCTTTGCCAGGTATTCTGAGACTCCCCTTTGGTTTATACCAGTTTGACACATTGCCAACTGCCTTGCTCTGTGGCTTGGCTCCTCACCTTGGGCTTGTGTAGGAGCTCAGAGCCTCACTCTGAACCTACACCAGCCAGATACACTATGCACTGCCAAGTACCTTGCACTGGGAATTGGGGCCTCACTAAAGGCTTGTGCTTGGAACTACAATGTTTGTGCATTGGGTTTCATTGTTAATGGCTTAGGCAAAGTCTCAGGATCTTGAAATTTGTTTGGGTCCAGGTTCAGCTTAGGAACAATAGATGTGAGACATGGGACTTACTATTGGCTTCTGCCAGTACCCCCTCTCACTCTAGTGAACCAGATATTTTCTGCCTGCCTTTCAAGTTATTTTCTGCAGTAAAATTGCTTCTTTCCATCCCCTTGTTGGTTCTGTCACTCCAACATTCATTCTCAAGCATTATTTTAAGGTTGGTAGAGAGGATTCTCAGAGTGGTTTAAGCTCTTCCATCTTGGTTCCTTATGCCATTTGAGAAGGATATGAAAGATTGGTAAGAAATTATAGAATTCTGGACTTTATTATTACCAATCCTCCAAAATGGGGAGATAAGATGGGGATAATATGAAAAATCACTAACCTTTATATTTTAATGAAATATTAGAACAGCATACACACATATTAGAAGTCACATTGATCATGGTATTAAAAAGTAATAGAGAAGATTTAAAAGTCAATATATCACAGGATACCGTAATTATCTTTAAAAGCAGACCAACACATAGAAAGATTAAAATTCAGTTCTTAAAGACTGTAGAATTTCTTTTTTTAAGATGGTAGAATTTTAAATACTATAACCAATGATACTGTCAAAAGATTGGGGGGATTGGAAAAGATCTGTGAATTCCTTGCTGTGCAGACAATTCTAGGTTGGTCACTCCCTCTGCTAATGAGATGGATTACTACTGTGCAATTTATGGCATTAAAGGTTGTCTAATGGAATGAGAATAAAGGACTTTCCTAGGGTCACACATCTAATACTTGTCTGAGGTAAGAATAAACCCCAGATCTGCCTCACTGACACTAGCTCTCAGGTTACTATTCCAGGGTTTGTACAAAAAGAATATTTTCATAATTTCATATTTCATAAAAGGATAGGCTTTTATTTGGGGCAGAGAATTTGGATCCATCAAAATAGATGAAAAAATTCCCAATGTAAGCCAACCCACTCTCCTGCTCTTTCAAGTTGAGATTAGCTCATTAACTATGTGTAGGGTCTATTCAAGATTTATGTACTAATAGTATGGATAAGTTGATAAATTTTAAAAAGAAGCATTGTCCTTTCTGTTTCACAGCTACAAAAAACAAATAGCACTTGATTCAGTGGAGCAAAATGCTATCTTAAAGTTTCCAACAAATTAGCCCCTATGCCTTTCTCAAAAGCATGCAAGTTACTTTGAAAATGTTAACAGTAAGGATAAATAACTGTAATGGAGGATTGCCAGGGAAAAGTGACTTGAACAGTAAATATGGTTCCAGGTAGGTGTGAGAGAGAGGAATGACAGGAAGGGTCCCACAAGTAGGGTCTAATGTTTAACAGCAAAGGGGTGTCTGTTACTGAATTGGCTGTTAGGTCCAACTGCCACTCTGAAGCACCAAGACTAGGCCTATGGAAACCAGCAAAGTAAAGGCAAGAGTTTATAAGTTAAGGCTACACATTTAATCAAGGACAAACTAAGTTTAAGGATGGGAATAGGGTTTACTACACCTAAAAGCTAAGGTTAAACCACAGGGGCAGGGAAAGGACTTGACTACATTCTCCCATGATCTAAGCAAGACAGGGTCCAAAGAAAGCTGTACTGGAGTCACAAAGGAAAAGTTCCTCCCAACCTGGTTCCAGCCAGGTTTGGTCAGCTTAGCTGAGGACCTGAGGGTGGCTTTACTTGGGATCTCTCGGCTAATCCAGGGATGGTTTCAGGATGCCAGGAGTCAATTCAAGGTATCCAGGCAGGGAGAGAAAGTTTGCAATGCTGTCCACCAGATCACAAACCACTTCCCTACTCAGTGCTGCTCTGCAGGTCTGATGTCCTCTGTTGTAAGCCTTCACCATTCTCAGGATCCCAGGGAATCTGGATACAACTCCCCTAGCTCTGAGATCTACCAGAGTCAGCAACAGTTTGTGCCAACCACCATGGAGTCCTTCTCAGGCACAAGCCACTTCCTCCTTCCCCTGCATTCCATTCAGAATGTCCATGACCTCCAGCTAAGGCTTTTCCTAGCCTGCTTACCCACCTACTTTTAAACTTATGCCTCTTACATAACTGATCACACTGATAACTAATATCAAATTAGTCATAAAAGAGGGGCATATTGCCTCATTGTCGGTATTACCTTTTCTCATAGAGAAGTTTATGTGCAGAAACCAAATTGAACAAGGATCCTCCATGGATGGTGAAGACCTCTAGATCCTTCTCTTTGGTAATGACATTTTGATAATTGTATCAAACTCTAGAATATGATATCCCACTAAATGTGATTTGTAACCACTCAAAGAATTCTGTCCCATCTCCACAGGGGGGAAAAAAACAATAACAAAAACAAAGTGGCTGGAAAATGACAATTCCTCAGAACTATTAACAAATATTTGGATACAGATTTTAGAGAAATGATCCATCAATATTTCTATTATATATGTATATATGATATGTATATGTACATATATATCAACATGTGTATGTGTGCATATATAAATACAAAATTGGATAAGCAATGTATAGAGATGTTCTATCAGTGTGCTTGTATGCATGTGCATATGCATTTTATTTGCATGTATGTATATATGTATGTATATAGGCATATATACTCCTGAAAGTGGGTAATTGACTAGGTACAGAAGTGAACAGGAGAATACTGAGCTATATTTCCTTTGGGTAACTTCTCCATTCTGAAGGATTTCTGGGCTATCCTAAAACAGTGACCCAACTTTTTTATGACAATTTTCTTCCAGTGGGGTCATATGGTTGTGTATAGTGGAATGCTCCAGTTTCTTGAAGTTCAGAATCACAGTAGTTGGTGTCAGTATTCCGTAAACCTAATATTGCCAAGATGGAATTATATATAGCAATAAGAGATTAATGCACAAATGTAACAAAAACAATTGATCAAGACAAAGAACAACTCATGAATAACTTGTGTTCTCCTTTGATCTATGTGCAATATCTTTAGAAGGAAGGCTTCTGTGATGCTAGCTGGCTACATAGAAAATTTAGGAGAGGTCATAAATGAGAGTCACACAGAATGTGCAGGTATGAATATGTTGCAATCTCTATCAGTGGACATAACACCCACATCTATGAGCTCACAGGTCCATTGATATGTGTGATTTATAGTCAAACAATTCTATTTCTTATTTACCTTTTTTATGGTTCTATTGAATTTTGTGTTTGGACATCAAATTTTCAGTTTAAGTGGTCTTTTCCCCAAGAATGCTTGGAAATCTTCTTTTTTATTAAGTGACCAAACTTTCCCTAGAAAGAATATAGTCAGTTTTGATGGGTATGTGATTCTTGGTTATAGCCCCATTTCCCTTGACTTTGGAAATATATTCCAAGCCTTCTAGTCTTTCAATGTGGAAGCTTCAGGATTCTCTGTAAAACTGACCAGGGCTCCCTGATATTTGAACTGTTTCTTTCTGGTGACTTGTAGTATTTTGTTCTTGGCCTGTGAATGCTTGAACTTGGCTATAACATTCCTGGGAGTTGTCATTTGGGGATTTATTGAAGGAGGTGATCTGTGGATTCATTTGATCTCTATTTTACCCTCTTGTTCAAGAATATCAGGGCAGTTTTTTTGGATAATTTCTTGTAATATTATGTCTAGAATTTTTTGGGTCATAACTTTCAGGTAGTCCAATAATTCATAAATTGTCCCTCCTGAATCTATTTTCCAGGTCAGTTTTTTCAATGAGACATTTTATATTTTAATCTATTTTTTCATTCTTTCAATTTTGTTTTATTGTTTCTTGATTTCTTTTGAAGCCATTAGTTTCTATTTGCCCAATTCTAATTTTTAAAGACTTATTTTCTTCAAAGATCTTTAGATTCTCCATCTCTATTTGGTCCATTCTTCTTTTCTAATTACTCTTTTCTTCATTTGATTTTTTTTGTTTCTTTTTCCAGTAGGTCAATTCTGATTTTTAAGAAACATTTTTCTTTATTACCTTCTTATGTCTCTTTCTAGATGCTCAGCTTTTCTTTATCCCATTTTTCTTCAACCAGTCTTATTTGGTTTTTGAGTTTGTGGTTGAGTTCTTTAGAGCATGAGCCCAATTTCCAGGGGTTTTTTTTTGAGGCTTTTCTTGGATTTCCTTGGATCCTGTAATTTACTACCTGCTCTGTTGTTTGTTCTTTATCCCAGTAGAAGCTTTCTTTTTTTAAACCCTTACCTTCCGTCTTGGAGTCAATACTGTGTATTGGCTCCAAGGCAGAAGAACGGTAAGGGTAGGTAATGGGCGTCAAGTGACTTGCCCAGGGTCACACAGCTGGGAAGTGTCTGAGGCCAGATTTGAACCTAGGACCTCCCGTCTCTAGGCCTGGCTCTCAATCCAGTGAGCTACCCAGCTGCCCCCCCAGTAGAAGCTTTTAATAGTTACCTTCTTTCTCTTTTGTTATTTATATTTTCAGCCTTTTGTTTTCTTTGTTTTTTTTTTTTTGGTGTGGTGATGGTTATTGTTCTGTGGCTCTGTTTTTGTTGTTGTAGTTTGTTTGTTTGTATGTTTTGGTTGCCTACTATAAGCTTTTCAAGTCTTTCTTCTCTGCTGGTTTACTGGATTAGGCAGGTTGCATTATTCTGCCCTGGGGTAAGTCTTTGAAAGTTTCTCTCCTCAAAGGTGCTCTTTGGTTGGTGTAGCCCTCAACCTGGGATCCAATATTCTCTGGTTCTCTGGATTATGACTTGGGAGTGTTCTCATAGCTGACTCATAGGCTTGAGAGCACCCACATGCTATGGACTTCCAGACCTCACTCCCAGGGCCTGGTGCTTTAAGGGGTGAATATGAGGTGCTGTTTTGTTGGTATAGACTTGACCCAGGATCCTAGCATTGCCTACACCCTGGTACTGAGTCTAGTATGGTGGGTGAGGGGTTGGTCAGCCTGTGTTTTTGCAAGTGCAGTTTTGCTTTTGGATCCCCCTTTCACTGTGGAAATACACTCACTCTCTCTGCCTACCTTTCATATTGTGTTCAATGGAAGAACTCCCTCACTCATCTTGTTTTTCTGTTTGTTCGTTTGTTTTTTTAAGATTTAAAAATTTTATTATTTTAGAAAAATTTCCATAGTTACATGATTCATGTTTTTACTTTCCCCTTCACCCCTCTTTCCCCCTGTAGCCAACACACATTTCCACTGGTTTTAACATATGTCATCAATTAAGACTTATTTACATATTATTGATAGTGGCATTGGGGTGTTGGTTTCGAGTCTCCATCCCCAATCATGTCCTTATCAACCCATGTGTTCAAAGGGTTGTTTTTCTTCTGTGTTTCCATTACTACAGTTCTTCCTCTGGATGTGGGAGGTGTTCTTTTCCATAAATCCTTCAGAATTTTCCATTGCATTGCTGCTAGTATAGAAGTCCAGTACTTTCGGTTTTACCACAGTGTATCAATTTCTGTGTACAATGTTCTTCTGGCTCTGCTTCTTTCACTCTGCATCAATTCCTGAAGGTCTTTCCAGTTCACATGGAATTCTTCCAGTTTATTATTCTTTTTAGCACAATAGTATTCCACCACCAGCATATACTACAATTTTTTTAGCCATTCCCCAACTAAAGGGCATAACCTAGTTTTCCAGTTTTTTGCTACCACAAAAAGAGTGACTATAAATATTTTTGTACAAGTCTTTTTATCTATGATCTCTTTGGGATACAAACCCAACAATGCTATGGACGGATTGAAGGGCAGCTTTTAGAGCTCTTTAGGCATAGTTCCAAATTGCCATCGAGTATGGTTGGATCAGTTCACAACTCCACCAGCAATGCATTAATGTCCCAATTATGCCATATCCCCTCCAACATTCATTACTCTCCCCTTCTATCATTTTAGTCAATCTGTGTGAGGTAGGAGGTGATACCTCAGAGTTGTTTTGATTTGCATTTCTATAATTATTAGAGATTTAGAACACTTCCTCATGTGCTTATTGATAGTTTTGATTTCTTTATCTGAAAATTGCCTAGTCATGTCTCTTGCCCATTTATCAATTGGGGAATGGCTTGATTTTTTATACAATTGATTTAGTCCTTATATATTTGACCTCTGTCAGAGATTTTTGTTATAAAGATTTTTTCCCAATTTGTTGCTTCCCTTTTGATTTTGGTCGTATTGTTTTTATTTGTACAAAAAACTTTTTAATTTAATATAATCAAAATTATTTATTTTACATTTTGTAATTTTTTCTAACTCTTGCTTGGTTTTAAAATTTTCCTTTTCCCATAGATCTGACAAGTATACTATTTTGTGTTCACTTAATTTACTTATAATTTCCTTCTTTTATATTCAAGTCATTCACCCATTCTGAATTTATCTTGGTAGTCATCTTCTTTTGATTCCTGTTCTTTTGAGGGTCTTTTTAAAGATTGGTTTAAAGATTGCCACCATCCTGGCTCTGCCTTCCTCAAACAGCTTTAAAAATATCCATATATATCCTAATTATGATTTAGAACTTTGTGTAACAAAGAATATCTTCATGACCTATTGATGGTTCTCTACTTCACAATACCTTATCAAATGTTAAATGGAAAACTATTATGATTTTGAAGGAAATGTATCAAGATTTTTATGGAAATCAAGTGTGGTTTATGCATAGGGACAATTTGTCTGGATATCTTTTTGGACAGGGCATATAAATACTATAAAATATTCTACAAAATGTATCACAAAGTTATATTTGAAGCTCTGATCAGTTAAAGAATTTTTTCTCTCAAAAAAAGTATATTGTCTCAAAAATCAACCCACAAACATTCAATAAGTTGTCACTGTGCATGAAGCACTAAGGTAGGCTCTTGGGAAACAAAGGCAGAAATGAAAGAATCCTTGGATCTCAGGATGTTTATATTTTTGTTCTGTAGAATAGTGGTGGGGAAAATGTCTATGCATAAAGATATACATGTAAATATAGATGTATAGGAGAAAGAGAGGAAGATACTAGTAGCTGGAGAATCAGGAAAAGAAGAAAATATTTGAAGGTTAAGGGACTAAAAGATTCTTTTGTTCATTAAAAATTATAAATCTGAATATTTATGAAAGTGGTGGAAAATCTTGCCAGTAGCATTTTGAAAATAAATTACATTTGGGTGCAATGAACAAGGGCATGTGTCATTAAAAGAATAAGCTCTTTAAAAAGCTTATATTTAATTAATGAATAGAGATCCATGTTTGGATGATTACTACTATACTAGTTTAATCTTAGACCCAAATCTGTTCCAATGGAACCAAAATCAATTGCCAAACACTGTATATTTCCTAGCTATACATTTAATCAATGAACATCAACGTCATGCTTGCTAGGCCAGGAAAACTTCCTTTTTGTTTTAAGGTCAAATAAAGCATATCAATAAGAACAAAAAAAGGCCTTACCAAGTTCATTGTCTGGTGATTTTTTATGATTTTTATCTTTTATTGAATGTTGCAATAATTTATTTTAATACAAATTTTGGAAAATATAGAAGAAACTAGGGAATATTAGCCCCATTGGTGGGGTGAAATGAAATCTGTGAGAGCTTTCTCACTAATAGTCAATATAGGTCAATGAGGTGATTGAGAAAATTATCATAGACCATTTAGAGCAGGGAGAAACTTTATAAATGTTGATCATTCACTCCAACCATCCTATTAGATATCATGTATATGAGAAGCAAATGATTTAACCACTCCTAAGGAACTGGTTATCAAAAATTCTTTTGTCTATCCTCATCACATATTCATTTAGAAATTATTTGGAAATTGCCATTGAAAAGGAAATTTGTTAGAAAGATAGTTTAAAGAACAAATGAAAATAAGTCTAGAAAATAATATAATATAATGACTATTTCAAGTGAAAATTTGAAAAAAAAATGAAAAATAAACACCCTAATAATGCATCTACTAGATGTAAGATGCTTTGGTAGGTGATAATGAGAAAATGAACAACAACAATATTCTTCATGTTCTCAAGTTATCAGATGTGGAAGGGAGAAGAGTGAATAATGTAACTACTAGTTAGAAAGTAATTAAGTATATTTCTGGCATCAAACAGAGACCCTAGGAAGGAGTTGCTTCCATTTAAGTTGAGCAGGAAGAAAAAAATTCTTGGGAAACAACACTAAAAGTGATTTGTGGAAAACTAAAAGAATTAAATAGAGATATTGGGATTTATGTCTCTTATTCCTAAAGGAAAGCACAGTATTGTCCATTGAATGTCATTTACATGTTTATTTTGTGGGCTTTGGAGGATAAAAGATTTATTTTTCTCATTCCTGACATTTTAGCCTGCATAGACATAGCAAAATGTTCTTTTATAAACTTCAGAACATAAAATTCCAAATAATCATCTCAAAATACAAATAGAAAGACAAAATCATAGAAGCTCATAAGTCAAATGTGCACTACAAAATTATGAGCAGAGTTAAGAAAGGTCTAGAAAAACTAACTCAAATTCAAAAGGTGACCAGGCTATTTAAGAAATAAGGAATAGATAAAGTGCAAATGATTAGGTCATAAATTTATATGAAATAATGCTATTTAACCTTTAGGAAATGAAAATTGTTAACAACCAAAATATAGTGAATTGTATACTAACTTTAGAAAATGCTATTAAGTATATTCCATTTTAGAAAATGAGAGTTACAAGAATAACACAAAAATTTCTTTTATCAAAAGGTAAGGTTATAAATCATGACCATATCTCTTTTACTTATGGACATCTAAAACTACTCCAGCCTCAAGGTGCTTTATAAATCTTAAAGTTGTGAAGATGGGATTAACTCTCCCCTGCCCATTTTAAAATTTAATCACCATAAGCATATATACCCCATTTATGTTTAAATATGGGGAGGTCTGTGACCTAGGTGTGCAATAGTGGATGATGAATCAGAATCAACTGACTGCCCACCAAGGGCAGTCCTAAGGAAAGCTGTATCTGTAATTGGTCCACATAAAGTAGAAGGAAGGCATAGGAAGTGATGAAAGGCATGGTCTTTAAAAAGTGGCAAAAACTTCCTGTGATCAGGTCTTTCAACTTTGAACTTGAACTTGGAGGAGCTCCAGCTTGGGACCTCAGACTGCTCTTCAATCTTCCTTTAGGACTACCAGGAGGGCGAGTGAAAAAGAGTGACTCCTTTCCTGACTCCTGAAGGGATTAGCATCTGAAGAGGCTCCCTTCCCCATGTCCCCATGTCTGAGGAGGAGGCCTCGTGGCTAGAGCTCTTATTTAGTTTACCCATAGGCCCTTTGTCTGAGGCTTCTGGAGCCCTACTAGATTAAAGACAGGGACAGAACAAATAGTCTAGCTCAGTGACGGGCAAACTTTTTAAAGAAGGGGCCAAAAGAAAGGAAATGCTCATCTGTCAGTCAGTTTCTGAGGCAACTCTTTCAAAGTTTCATTGTATTGTATCCTACTCATTGTACTCATTAGATTAGGAATAATGTTGTGAGGCCGGATGGAACATTACATGGGGCCACATCTGGCTTTGGGCCATGGTTTGCCCATCACTGGTCTAACTCATTAAGCTAGATTTCTTACTCTGCCCTCTTTCTCATTTTTCTACTTTCACTCTTTCCCTCTATTTTATAAATAAATTGCTATAAAGTCATTATGACTAGAGTAATGAGTTTGGCAACCACATTTTTATATATTTAGTCCAAACTTTAATTTTTAACCCCTACAGAGTGCTAGGTATAAATGTAAATAATTATTATGGACAGTGATCTCCCAAGTAGATAATCAATTTGCATTTTAAAAATAATGCATATTGTGTATAAGTGAAGACATATAACAAAACAAGTATTAGACAGGACCATGAGTGATAAAATGAATAATTTTGGCAATAAAATTAAAAAGTTTATTCATGAACAAAACTAATATAGCCAAAACTAGAAGGAAAGCAGAAATTGGAAAAAAGAAAAAATATATAGGAAGTTTTCTCTGATAAAGACTCCTCATTTCTCAAATTGTGGGGAATTTTAAAATAAATTATAAAAAATAAGATCCAATCCCCTCTTGATAGTCAAAGGATATAGACAGTTCGCAGAAAAAGAAGTTAAAACTGATGTGGGGGTGGTGAGATTAAAGCAGTGGTGGTGAATCTTTTAGAGACAGAGTGCTGGACCCTACCCCCAGACTAAGAGCCTTGCCCATGCCGCCAGGTACTGTGTGCCTTGCACCTCCCTCTCACTAAGTTCCTGGCATGCCCTTTCCCACTCCTTACCCCATACAGGGTAGAGAAGATGCTCTTCTATTAGGCTTCTGGGCAGAGGGGAATTCAAATTGAGGAATGTCCTCAGAGACTGTAGAGAGGGGGAGAGGAGTGGCCCAATTGCTTTGCTCACTCCAGCTCTGCCACCTGTAAGCTGCCCACCTTATTGCCAAAAAACAGGCATGGCTATTGTTTCTGAAAGGCTATCTGGAAAATTGAGAATTCGATTTCCAAACTTCGTGAGGCTGCCAAAATTATAAGGATTAAAAATGATAAAGGCTGATATATATATATATGCATGTATATATATATATAAATTATTATTTTAATTAAAGCCATGCTGATAGATAAAATCATTAGACCACACTCTTGTAAGAATTCAAAACTGCCGCCCCAGCCATTATTACCTCCTGTCTCTTCCTGAGCCTGCTGGCCAAGAGCCACTCCCTCCTAACCCAGGAGATTTTAAACTGTTCTCTGCGTGGAGACTTTGGTGTCCCCACGCCCAAAGAACCGGAAACAGAAACCCATTGGACCACGGGAAATGTAGTTTGATAATTTCCACGTGTCCATAGAAAATACATATATATATACTTAAAGATGGCATCTCCCAAATTTCATTCTTACACTGGTATGCTCCCATTGGGCTGCTAGATAAAGGGGCAGGGGATGTGAAAAAATGTCAACAGGCACAATGGGAGTGGGAGGGGAGCAGTTCTGCCTGAGACCTTTTGCCTTTCAATTACTAAACTGTGGGGGATGGTGGGATGGCTACATATCCACAGGGAATGCTCTGCATGCCACCTTTTGCACTTTGTCATAGGTTTGCCATCACCGGATTAGAGTTTCATCTAAAGAACTTGATAGCTCAGGCCAACTTTATGATTAGGGAAAAAACTTTATTAAAAGAGTATAGCAATAGTGTTGTGATAGAGATAGAGAATTAGCTAGTGGAGAGAGTAAGGATGAAAGTTCCTGAGGAGTTTTCAAGAATGCTGTCTACTTTTATTAGTGACTATGGAAGGAGTCTTTCATTTGGGGGTCTTGCTTTACCATTCCCAAGAAACTGAGGCCACTTTACCCATGGTTCACTTTGGTCTATGTGGCTTTCCCCATGATTCACTGTTTGCTTAGTGTCGGTTTGGGGAGAGTTGAAAACTACAATGCAAATGAGATGCTAATGATATGTTAAAGACTCCAGGGCAAGTTTTTGCCAAATTTTGTGTCCCCTCTCACTCTCAATGACCACATCATCTGACTTTCCCCGGAAAAACTCATAGCTTCATCCTCCAAAAATCTGAACATATAGAAAGGGCCACTTCCCGACACCCCACTCCCTAGGGAGGCCTAGGAGAAGGAGGGTTACTCTCACCCCTAGGGGATAGGACTCTTAGATTCACTTTTCCCATATCTCCCCATTTGTCTCATAATCTACTTTTGACTTTTATAGCAAGCTTTCTCTCTGACAATGACTCTGCAGTTCCCCTGCTCCCTCTTTCCTGTCTGTACCCATTTATCTCTCCAGTGTTTGTCCTCTTCCTCCTGTCTCCTCCCAGTCCTCCTGACAGCACATATCCTTGCTTTAGCCCCACCTTCTCTCTCTGCTCTCATTCCTTCATCCCCCTTGCCCTGGTCCCATCTCCTGGGACTGGTTCTGCCCCTGACACAACTACCTTTTGCTGGCTTCCTCTGAGCTGCTTCCTCCCTCTGCTCTGACAGAATGCCCTTTTCCATGATGGATTTGATTATCTCAAAGTTAGAAGATGTGTAACTGCACCTAACTTAGAAAGCTTTCAAGTTCTGTGTATTATTGCTCGCTGGCTCATGTTATGGACAGAGGCTAAAAGTTTGAAAACCTTCCTAGAAAGAGACCACATGTGACCAGCAACTAAGAGAAACTAATCATCATTAATCAAGGTGATGTTAGGAAATTTAACTCTCTACAAGGTTATTAACAATTTTTCTGACTCCCTAGCTCCTGCAAAACAAAAAAGCCTGTTGAAGTTAACCCTTTTTGTGTACATTTTCCTTTTGCCTTATCTTTTGGTCTGACTCACTAGCTCTGCAATGATTTCTAACAATTCATCTTTATACCAGAATGAATTAAAAGCAATGAAATCAAGTCTTTTCATGATCAGTATATTAGTAATTCACAAGTCAAGGGAAAAACACAAAGTACTCAGATGAACTATTCCTAAAAAGTTGAAGGGGACACTTTCAGCAACACTGATTCAGAATAACTTCCTGAGTCTGGCTGTGAAGTGCAATTGTGCTGCACGACTGATTAGTAACTCTGACTCTTACCTTAAGTCAAACAGCATTAAAATCCTTTCCTTGCTTTCTAATCCATATCCCAAACAATCAAGTAAATTGGCAATTGAAGCCCTTGAAATTTCAATGTACATAGCCATGCACTACTAACCTAAGTATCTGTAGTCACCCCAAGTTTAATCACTGAATATGGAGTTAGGAATATAATACTAATCTGTATTCATTCTTTTCCTTTCTTCTGATCTCTTACATCTATCTCCTTCTGCTCTCTCTCCTACTTTACCTCTCCTCAACCCCCAGCACCTTTCAGTTCCCCTCCTTCTCTAAACAAGGATATCCGTGCTATAATACCCTTGTTCTTCCTTCATAATCTTCTCCTATTGAGGTCTTCTCAGACATCAACAACACCAAGCCAGACCAAGGTATGCAGACAGAACCATGATGCCCAACGACTTAAGAAGTCTTTCCTCAGCAGGAAGCAATTTGATGTGCAAGACCATTGACCATATTCTCCCTTGGACTCATGGTTCCTCCCCAACTCAACCCCACTATCTCCTACAACCCCTCCCATTTTTTCTTTTAAATAAAGCAAAAGATTGGAATGATAGACCATGGGACCTAAACCCCCCTTTCCCCAATCCCTGACAAAATTTATGCCTCCCCCAACCAACACCTGCAGAGCCCCAGCAAAACCTTGGAGAACACCAACACTCTCTCTGTTTCTTCCTTGTCCTGCATGTCTAGGCAGCAGCCTGGGAACTACCCCCAACCCCATTTCCAAAGACTGAGATTCTCCACACCCTCAAGATTATCTAATGAACTTTACCCAAGGAGCACATCTTGACCAATAGAGGCAATCGAGGTTACCTCATACCTGATGCAACATGGAAAATGGCAGGGTGGAATTCCTGCAAGATACAGGGTCAATCCTCACCCAGAATTCCAGGGGACCCCCACTGGACAACTCTGGGTGAGGGAACAGTTTGAAAGCAGTTAAACAGTTGATTCCTGGGGGTTGAAGTGAGCAGGTCACTTTGCTTGCTGTTCCAGGTTTGGGGATTGCCTTGGGGGGCCATTTTGGCAAAAGGCATTTGGTTTCTTCTCAGGAGTTTGCCTGTCTAGTGGAATTAGACCTTTCCTGCAATATAGCATTTTGTTATTCATTTAGTTATTTTAGATATTAGAAGTGATAATTACAGGCTAGAGGGCAAGCTAGCTAAAGGTCTGCCACTCTCTCCTGGAGGGGAGGTGCAGTTTCTACCTAACAGTTCAGGGCTTCTCAGATCTTATCCAAATCCTTCAGACCCATTCCCTGCCTTCCTTTTTCCTTTTATCAGTATAAACTTCATCTTTTGAGAGCAGTGCCTGTTTATTATTCTGGGAATACTTACATCCTACTTTAGCTAGATTTCCTTCAGCTGTTCGGCCCATACAAGTTAGATTCATCTGTCCCTGATAACAATAAGACATCAAGCTTCTCCTATTGTGCCTTGGTCAAACCTGTGGGGAATATAAATTGAGAAAGTGAACATTATTAGGAATTTGTCTTGCTAAGCTTTGTCAGAAGATATCGGTCCTGCCTCCATTTCCAACTGATTTCCAACTGCTTGGTGGGAGGGGTTTGAGTAAGGAGTACCTACCCTTCCATACTCACTCTAGCCTGTGTGTATGGGAGGAGGGAGTCTTGCAGGTTTACAGTATCAGGTCATCTGTTCAGCTTCCCCAAATATCTCTGTTAATATCAACATAACACTGACCACCACCCTATAAGAGGCTACACCCATATCCAATGGGGTAGAGATTTGGAAGCCACCTTTACTGGTGTTGCTCTCCCCCACTTGTTGCTCCTTTCCCCTATTCCCCTCTTCCCACTTAGATGGGACTCCACAGCCACCTCTTCTGGCATTGGCTCTCTTCCCCTTCCTTCCTCTTCCCTCTTCCCCTTGCTTCCCCTTCCCTCTGTCCCCATTTCCTCCAATAAAGATTTATTCTAACACCTCACTCTAGTCTCATTTGTTGGACCCCTGTGTGGATAGAATTTGTTCCCCAGTATCTCTTACCCAGCATCCCATTTGTCTGTTTATGCTATGTGTGGACATAGGGCGGACATAAAGTTTTGGCGTTATCCTGCCTCTCTCTCTCTCTCTCTTTCTGAATGTGGTTGCTGAAGCTGGTTAAAAGCCAGCAAGAGAATTTACACGTGGTCTTTCTTTAGTTGGAATATTAGTTTTTTGAACTTCTATTTCTTTTTTATTTCTTCTATTTCAAGTGATTATTAATAAACTTCATAAAAATAATACTTGGAGTTATTGATACTAATTTAAATCTTATACCCCTGCTGGTTGGATTCACAGTTATGTATAAAGATTCCTGTGAGAAGTTTTATCATAATTGTAAATAGGCAACCCATATATCATATCTGAAAGGTAACCCCATACTAATCAATTGGTTATTGTTTCCATGATATTTTGATTTTTTTACAGTTACTTTGCAGGTAGGTGGGGCACCTTATTTGATGGTAGCCAACATCAAAACAATAAAGTCATTAGAAAAAAATGGCCTAAAACACTTACAATAGGAAAATGCAAAATAAAACATTCCCATTCCCATTCATTTGATTGGCTAAGATAACATAAAAGGAAAATGACAAATACTGGGGGGGGGGATGTGAATATATATTAATGAACTGTTGCTGGAGTTGTAAACTATCCCAATTGATCTGAGAACAATTTAGAAATATGTTCTTATGGCAGTAAAACTCTGCATAACCTTTGAATAGCAATACTATTAAGGCCTACATTTCAAAAGCTAAAGAATCTATATGCACAAAAAATTTATAGCACTTCTTTTGTGGTGACAAATAATTGTGAATTAAGGACATTATAATTAATTGAAGAATGACTGAACAAATTGTGGTATATGATTGAGATAAAATACTATTGTACTAAAAATGGTAATAAAGGAGATGAATTCAGAAAATTCTAGGAAGACATTTATATGAACTTATGCAAAGTGAGAAGAACTAGGAGAAGACTCTAAAAGAAAAAAAATTAATAATTGATTGTGAAAGAATTAAATGCTCTGATCAATACAATGATCCACAACAATCCCTAAGGACTAATAATGAAAAAGATTGTATACTCCTAGAGAATTAAGAATCTGAGAGTGCATTTTGAATCATATTTTTTTCAGCTGATTTTTCTTCCATTTTTTTTGGCAAGATGGAGGGGCTAGAAAGGAGGGAATTTGTAATTCAAAATTGAAGAAAATTGTTAAAATAAATAAGATCACTACAAAAAGAAAAAGAAAATGGTACATAAATATATGAGAATAAAATTTTTGTTTCATTTTTAATTCTCTAGAGAATTTATGATACACTTTTAGCCAGGGAGTATAAGGGGAATTACAAAATACATTTAATGCTTTACAACATGAAGACTAAATATCAAGAATACATGAGGAATATGAGACAAAAAAAGTTTACTATCTGTGATAAAACTGGCTAGAATTTATTGAGTAGATAAGATTTCAGAAGGTTACTGAAATAAAGGAAACGTGATGTCACTCAATAGCAAAAAATAAATTCGAAAACTTGTATATGATCAACATTATTAAATGATTGTATAATGATTACTTTTTTATAATACTTATAATATCTATTTCAATACTTTAATACAAGTATATGGACAGTTTAGAGTCACATGGAATTTAGACAATATCTTCATATATATGTATATATATAGTCAATATCTATATATCTGTCTATCTATCTATCTATCTATCTATCTGGATTTACAAATTTCTCTCAAAGTGAAGAAAAAAAAGGGAAAGAATGTAAATATGATAGGAGCTGACAAATTATTTTAAAAAAGTAACTTTCAACCTCTAATATGAAGAAACATGTTTTCTCCTACTCCAACCCTTCTTATCCCTCTCCCTCTCCGTCTTCCACCCCCAGGATTGATATTATTTATGTGTGTGTGTACATAGGTATGCATATGCTGGGTTTTAATAAAATAATTATTTTAACAATTACAATTTTAAACCCTGCCAGAGTTTGAGATGTACTATGAAAACTGAGGGACTGAAATATTGTATGTATTTTTAAAAACTTCTAGCTCTAAGCACTATGTTGTTTTTTTAAAGATATTTGCAGAATGGCAAATAATATTTCTAAGGCTTTGATACATAATTGTTTGTTCAAAAAATAGAAGTTTTATTGAATATGAAAATACAGAGGAAATGGACTGTCAAAGCTGCTGAGAAACAATACCCAATTTTGAAATATTGCCTCTTTACCTGTTCTTATATTGTTAATTCTCTAAAGTACTATTCTTCTTTCTTTATTTAATCTAACAGGTTATAAATTTTAATTCACTTCCCTCTTAATATTAAAAATAAGATTTAAAAAAATCTGACCTTACAAGTAATTCAATTCATAGGTTCTATTTTATTTTCCTAATTTAAGTGTTATTAAACCTGGGGAGAGTAGGAGAGATTTTGCAGTAGTGAATAAAACATCTTAAGAGTAATCTTCTTTCTAGGTTGAGACATAACTGATTTAGAAACAGAGTGGGGGGGGGCAAGTGAGGAAACAAAAGACAAACAACTTACACCTATGAATCTTTAGCCCTGATCTTAAAGAAATAATTTCCCTCCTCTAAAGCAGTGAATTCTCATGTGAGGGATAGTGATGTAGGGTCAAGAGAGCATGAACTAGCACTCAGGAGACCCTTTGATCTAGTACCAAATCTAACTATTTCAATTTCCTTGGGAAATTCACATTACTTTCCTGTGCTTTTTCCCTCCAAAAAATATCCTAAAAGATAATATGAAAGCAGAAGAGAAGGCTAGCTGCTGTGGGCTCAGGTGCTTCTTGATCAAGGTAAAGGAAACCTTGGGGTGGAATTCCTTTCTGGTGCTTCTTTGGTCAGGGAAACGGAAACCACAGGATGTGGCATGATTCTGTGATTGACTGGAGATAACTTAAATCTCTGAAAGCAGCACAGTAGTTAATGGGCCTCTACTGTATTTCTCTGAAATAACCTTGTTATATCTATCTGATAAAACTTTTCTTAAAATGAGAGGCAATTTATGTCTTTCTTGTCATCAGTGTGGTCTATATCTAAAACCCAAACAAGACACAAAAGTAGCCCTGCAAATTGTGTATCTGGCTTTAAAATAACATGCACTCAGGCTGAAGCAGATCAGACCAAGATAGTAAAAAATGAAACACTTGAAATTGTCATTTATCCTCCAAATGACCACAGAAGGACAAATACCTCAAAAATAATACTTGAGTCACAGAACCAATATGAGAAGGGATGAAGCAGTTCTCAAGTCCATAACAACATGGAGAGACAACAAGGAGGATTCATCTCACTGTGTTATGTGGAAGGGAATCTGAATAAGCCTTAGCAGAACTTGGACATGATATAGTGCAAGTGATAGAAAAGGAGCCAGCCAGCTCAGTTCTTTCTCAACAGGGTAAGAGCAAGAACCTACACAATATAGAACAAGCACCAGTAGGCATAACTCAGCCTTATATGTCTCTATGGAACTGGGCAGAATCCAACTCCAACCAACTGAACTGAATAGTTGAAAACCTCTCCAAAGCAGGTTAACCAGACCACCTCTATGGAGCACTCAATCCAAAGAAAGGACAAATAAGCCAACCCCAGGCACAGTACAAATGTGGGACAGTACTCCTTCTTCCCCAAGAAGAGAGCTAAGATTCAGCAGATAGACAAAACTGAGAGAAAAAATAACCCCAAAATAAGCAAAAGGCAGAGAAAAAGCAGAGAAATAACCTAGAAATGTCTCAAAAAGAGAGATGACCAAAATACAAGCTTAGAAGATGACAGAAATACAAAAATGAAAAATGTGTCAAGCATCAAAGGAAAATATAATAGGATAATAAACCAAAAATAAACACTTGGAAGAGTTCCAAAAGAGGACAAAATAAGAAATAAGAAAAATAGGAGAAAAATTAGAAAAGTAAATGACAGAAAAAATTAACAGATTAAAATAAAATCTTCCTAAAGTAAAAACTCTCTAAAAAAGGAAATATAATACCTTGAATAGGAAAATATCTCCCTAAAAAAGGAAGTAGAAAGCCTCAAAATGAAAATCACTCACAAAACATTAGAATTGGACAAATGGAAACTAATAACAGTAGGAAACAATAAAATAAATTCAAAAAGAATTTTAAAAAAGGAACAAAAAATTGAATTCTCTCATTTAAAAAAATGACCTGGAAAAGAGATCCAGGAGATATAGTCTAAGAATCATTGGATTGCCTGAAAGCCATGATCAAAAGAAAATAATTTGGAAACAATATTGAAACAAATAGACCTTGATGTTTTTTAACTATAGAGTAAAGTAGAAACGGAAAGAATCCACAAATCATATCTGTAAGAAAACTCAAATTTAAATATTCCATGACTTTTATTCCAGAATTCCCAAAACAAGGAGAAAATATTACAAGCAGACAGAAAAAAAATCAAATATTATGTAACCCCAATCATATTTTTACAGGACCTAGAAGCTTCTCCATTAAAGGATCAGAAGGCATAGAATATTATATTTTACAAGGAAAAGGATGTAGGTGTATAACCAAAAATCACCTTCTCAGCAAAATTGAGCATAATATTCCAGAGGAAGAAGTGGACAATTAATGAAATAGAGAAAGTCCAGGCATTCCTAATGAAATAATCATAACTAAAAAGAAAATTTGATGATTAAATTCAACACTCAAAGAGAAGCATGAAAAGGATCATATATTTTTGAAGCAGTAAGATATCAAATTTCATATAGTGATAGACTTTGGAATCAGGATGACCAGAGTTAAAATCTGGCCTCAGAAATATACTCTATATGTCCCTAGACAAGTCATTTCACTTCCTCTCAGTTTTATTTTCCTCAGTTGTAAAATGGAGAAAAAATATCACCTATCTCCTAGGGTTGTTTTGCAGATTAAATGTATATACACATTTAATACATGTATAAATATAAGTATATATAAATACATACGCATATATATGCATACATATATAAACATAATTATATAGCACATATATAGCATAAATATACATTATATAGCAAAAACATATATATCCTGTATGAATCATAAAACACAACATAAATATGAGTTACTGTTATTATTATTGTTAAGAGGTGGAAAGGGATGTGGAAGATCCCACATGATGCAGCTAAGAAAATTTAGACTTAGAGAGAGTAAGATCACAAGAATGGGGAATGACAGAGCCTGGACTGGAAGTCTCCTCCATGCTGCTTCCATATACAGTGCATCTATGAAAATTGTAGAGATTTTTTTAAAGGACACTTTTAAGATATATTAATATATGGTAAAGAAATTAGTGAATCCCTTCATGTTATTTTTATAAAATTCGGTATGCCTCTCATATACTTTTTTAATTTGAATTCATATTATATTTTTCTGAGTATTTGTTTTAGTACCTCTACTAGACTGCAATCTCTTTTATAAAAAAGACCATGTTTTATCTATCTTCATTTCCACCTAACACAGAGCTTTGGAATCATAAATACTTAACATTTTACTAAATAAATGAATGAATTCTGTCCCAGTCAAACAAAATTGGCATGGTTTCTACCTAATAAGTGATTTAGAGGCAAAATTCCGTATCCAGCTGACTTCTGCTTCCTTTTTTTTTAGTACACATATCCTTATATTGTGCCCCCCTTGCTACAACAGTGTTGACTTCTTGAATTTAGAGTGACTTAAATAGTCATTGACCTTTCTCAGAGAAGAATTTACCTTCTTGAGGATTCCATTTCCATTCAATATAAACTGGGGCTTCTATCTCAACCAAAAATAGCAATAGAAGAATCACTCAGAGTAGCAACATATATAGTCCATGTTTGAAAAACTTAGGAGGAAATGGTGTTATATTCATATCTCATATTTATCTCTCATAATTATCCTACATTCAAGCAAACACACACAAGAAGTGAACTTTTATATCTTATATCTAACTCTACCTGGAGAGAAAAAAGCCACTTTGCATTTCACAGCTTGGTAGGATTTTAAGCTATAGAGTACAACATTGTACAATACAAAAGAGGAAAGGGGTGTGTATGTGAGCGGAGGGAAGGAGAGGAGTAAAGTAAATTCTCCTTCCATTGATAGTTACTTTTGGCCTTACCAATGAAATAATTATTTCCCAAACTTACTATGCCTTAACAAGTTTTAGAGGTGGCCCTGGTGTTCTCAAAGACTAGGAGAGTAAATCACACATTTCATTAATACTTACCAATTTAATGGGCTTTTTGAGTGAAGGCTTGGAAACATGTGACTGCACCTCTGTTAGTCAAGATAAGCCTAGCTAAATTGCCAAGTTTTGACTGCAGTAGATTTTTTTTTCAACTACAAAACTTACAAACATTGATTACTAAATGGAGAAGAGTTGGTTTCTTCTTTGGTATAAGAAATACTCACATAATTAAAATGACAAATTCTTAAAGTATTTTAGTAGTCAGTTATTATCTGTATAGAGCAAGTTAAAACACTGCTTATATCACAGTCTTTTATCTTTTTGTCTGGTATTACTGTTAGGCTCTTTCTAGAAATAGAGAAAACTACTCTTTTTTAGATTTTTTCTTTGTTTTTAACTATATACCTAAGCCAATTCATATTAACCTAAAACCTGAAAGTTATTTTCACATATTTTCCTTATATTATATTTTATAGTATACAAATATATGTCATAGGATCAGAAATGTTACAATTTGGGGTTCAAAACTTTCTATATTTTCAAATTCTCATTCTTTGTAGATTATCTTTTAAGTACAGAAGGCAGTAGTCACCTTTGCTTTTACTGTCTTCACACTCCTACATGGTTGGCACATCCATCCCAACTTTTTATAGAACTTCATTTCCTTGGCATGTTTATATGAAAGGGTTTTTTTTTGTTCTTTCTTTTTTTTAAACTCAGATTATCTTTTCCTTTGATTATAAAGTAAATGAATATTAGAGCTAGAAGGGATATTAATGAGCAAACAGAAATTTTCTTTAGTATAAAGACTGAACCACAGAGAAGTAACATGTTTTATCATAGATAAACACAGGTATTACAGTGAGTATAGTTTGAACCTAATTACACTTACTTGAAATTAATTCCTCTTTCCATTGCACTACACTAACCTTTCAGCCACATTTGCACAAATATATTCCTATAATGTATGTCACACTGAATTGTACTCAACATTCTTTGAAGATAAAAGGCAGGAATTAAAATGTTGTGACTTGGGCTCTTAGAATTCAGCAACTATGTATTGTCATTAAAAATCAATAAGTTTTTTGTGTATCATTTTTAATATTACTAGAGTGCAGCTTCCTATTCAAAAGATATGTCCTCAGGATGCTGTTTATCCACAGAGACAATCCAGGGGATTTCTCCAAAAAATTCTTTCAGGTTTATATTTCTGTAATTAAATAATGCTTGTGATTTTGTCATTTATAAAGCTTAAGCAAATTTTCCATCATCTCTCCTTAGCTGACCAGATTTGTTATTTGTATCAAATGGTCAAAATTTTCAAACAGTGGATTGACTTAATATAAACTTTAAGAACTGCAAAGTTTGTAATTTCATTGACATGAAAACAATTACCAGGACAGACCAAAACCTTCTGACAATACAGTAGTCTTTTCACTTTCTTGTAACCAAAGAACCCATTACTCAATAATCAATTTGATGCTGATCCTCACTGAACTCAGCAAAGATATTCCATGGTTGATATACATCCATCCTCACTGGAAATATAGCTGAAACCTTTGTAGCTGGACAAGAACTGCCAGTGTTTTGTGTCACACAAGCACAATCCAATATTACCTCCAAGTTATGTGAAGATTTCAAAATATGTTCTGAGTGAATATATTAAAGGAGAATCAATTTCATGTCTCCTAAAACTCTTATCTGGTCTAGTGCTCATTCTAATGTACTAATTTTCCTTCCTCATGTTATTGTGAGTGTCAGAGAAAGTAATTTTAAATTTTTCTTTAAAATTGACTTTCTGTTGAGACAATGGTTATTGTTGTCCCTTAAACTCAAAGAGGACCAAAATGACACCAGGATGCTGGTGTTAACGTAAAGTATTTCTGATTGGGGCTGAGGAGACCAATACAGTGAACTCAGAAGTTTCTACCACAGCTTGGCACAAATTGTCTTTTGCTTAAGAAAGAAGAGCTTTATAACTGGAAGAGGAGAAAAGAAAATTTCTGTTTGCCTGTCAAACTGCATCAGGGAAAAACCAGATGTGAGAAATATAACCTACAATTATTATATTGTCGGTATTTTAAATTATTGCGCTCTTTTGTTTTAATGTTACTATTTGCTTTTTAAAAGTCATGTGTATCTGAAAGGAAAGCTAAAATGAGTGAAAGTAAAAGTATGAAAGCAAACCTCTTTACTCCTTCCCAGATAAAGATGTCTCTCTCCATCAATGCTGTTCTATTCCCAAATAGTGAAGAATTTAGGTTATTTTCCATTATGAAGTCATGTTTGGGTGCCCTAGCTTCAAGTGAAGTCTGATTCTTCTTGGATTTGCATCAATGCTGTCTTAACTGTTCTGCTCTAGAAATCTTGATTTGTTATTATATAATGGTGAGCCACTATTTAAATATATTTGGAGATGGTGCCAGAAACAGCTAGCCTTGAGCTTTATAAATTCCAGCATTTCCTTAAAGAGCTGCAGTCATAAGAATCCAACCAGGCAACCACAATGATGCTTCAGGATGGGGACACAATTGATTAACAGAATTCCTTGCCATGACCTCTAAAGCTTTAGAAAGGAGGAAACAAAACAAACCAAAAACAAAAACAAAAAAACAACTAAGCATATTGCAGTCTGTTTTGTTCCTTCAGACAGAAGGATTCTGAGCATTTAGAAGCTCTAAGATTACTTCATAGTTAATTTAACACCTTGATAATTTAATTCTTTGTCTTATTCATCATACTTTGTCCCTTATGTACAACCTGCTTCCCCCAAGATATTTGATTCCTTTGACAATGACAACAGATGTTAAGCTAGGTGTTTATATCATTCTGTTTTTATTTTTTTTAGATATCCCACATCTTAAATATTTTGGCTTCCATTTAAACTTTAATAATCATGCAGAGCCAGATGTAGTTTTATGCACAGTGTGATCCATCAAAGGGCTGAGCTGTTTTGCAAAATATTTCACTCTTCAGTCCCATTGTAGGGTCCCTACTCATTGAGGTAAAAATAGCAAATATGGCTATAGAAGTAGGCATAGTACTAGGCTTCATAAGGGCATCAACTGAGTTGCACTAAAAAGAGTCCTCTGCCCCCAGAATTTCATCTATCCATTTCCCCATACCCAGCTTGAGTCTACACTAAAGTCCTAAATATAAACTACCAAACTAGTCATTATAAACAGTATCTGGGGACAAGGAATACACAATTTTGTCTCATTCAGAGTGTGGCAGACAACAAAACACTTTGAGGGTACAATTGGGGAAGTGACACTATCACTAGGTAGGACAGTTAGTTTGATTGCCAGCTTCTGATTATTATAATTATTCTTTAAAAAATTTTAATAAGGTCATTTTTCTTCATACGTTCTAAGAGAAGTAGAAATGTCTATATTAAAGAGACAGATACTTTCAGATAAGGAGACATCTAGAATGCCCTTCCCCATTTAAAATTTTTTAAACGATCAAATTTCCATACACGTAAGATTTGGAGCTGAACAGGAGCTCAGAAATCTAACTCTTCTATTTAATAACTATGTGATCTTGAGCAAGCCATGCCACTTATCTGAGATTCAGTTTCTTCCTTTCAAAAAGAAAGAGTTGGGACTAAATAAATAACTTTTGGATTGATGTAATGCTAACAAAATCAGAGCTTTAGAACTAAAAAAAAAGAACCTAGTAGTCACAAGAGTCAAACCTACATATTTTTACAAACCAGGAAAATCATTTCAGGGACATTTGTGTTCTTGACAACACTCTCTGAATCTTTCTCTACTCCCTGAGGCATGACTTTGTCAAAAGTCATTGTGACTTTCGCAGTCAATGGTCATGAAACCCTGAAAAATAACACGAGCATACCATGAAATACAATGTTCCATAAACTGGATCTCAAGGAGGAAATATTTTGAATAGCTGACAAGACATAAAGTCTACGGATGATGATAGACATGACAGGAGTAATTTGGCACTAACAGTATCCTCTGTCCTTGATGTTATTTTTGCCTAAAACTGTCATTGCTATATCCTCCCTCCTACTTACCCCTCCCACCCAATGCTAGTAATAATCAGGTGTATATTTAAGATATATCTTAGTGAAGAAGTTCTGAAAAAAAATAGTATAGTAAGAAGTCATTATCCAGCTAATCTCTTACATTTAATGTCCTACTGACTACTACAAAAAAGGGAAAATTAGCTACTTTTTGTAATCACAATAAAATAATGATAATAAGCTCTTCTCCTGTGTGTTTAGTAAATATATCTTTAAGACTGCTTCACTAATAAAAAGGAAGACACAGATGATATATGCTATCGATTCATATATGATTTTCATTGTTTTGCCTGGTAACTATTTCAAATGTTTTTGTTTCCATTCTAGATAGCTTTGAGATTATATTTATTTGTAATTATGGAATCTATTAAAATGTTCTTCAATTTAAAAAATCAATGATATGTCTAGATGATTGTGGAATGCAGTTATGTCCATAATAATAATGTGGTCCCAAAGGACTAGTTTATTTACTGCATTTTTTTAGGAAATGTTGAGGTCTGTAATTATAGCATGATGATTTGTTATTCATTAATTTATGAATGAGAGCTAGATACTAATTTATAATTCAAGCCACCAGATCACAACCTGCTAAGGATTTGGGGAAGGGGCTACATTTTTATTTGTAGTTATTTCGTGCAGTTTCTGTTATTGACTGGCATAATCTGAAATGATCAATAAATCTGAGTCCCTTAAGAATAATATTTCTGTCATTTATAGTGCAATGTCCTGGTTCTAAATAGCAATTACTTCTTAGTAAGTTTCTAGACCATTTACCATGTGCTGCAAAAAAAGTTTATCACTTTTCTCTTTGAGAAATGTGGGATTCATTTCAATAATAATATTCAGGTTTTTGTAAAAATGTCTTCCGATTTTATAATTATGAAAGTTTATATTAAGACTGGCTTTGTATAGCTGTTGATTGCTTTAAACACATTGTGTCAACTGAATTTTGATTTCAGGATGCCAATAAGACCCTTGCCAGTTGCTATTGCATGACTTATTATTCATTGCATCTTGTCCTGAGATGAAAAAATAAAGTTTTAAAGATAATATACCCAATGTTTCCATTTAATTTCCAAGATATAATCTCAAAGAGTTCAGTTTCTATTTTTCTTGGTATATATTAAGCTTTTAGTCTAAGTGAAATATTGAAGGCTATCTTTCATGTTTGTTATTTAGTGAAAGAATATAACATTTCATTTCATTTATTTGTTTATTTATTTAGTATTATTTTATATAATTATTTATTTACACATGCATATCAAATAATTAAAATGAAGCTTTGGTGTGAATCATAGTTTGGCATAGCAGCCATACTGAGTCCAAAATGGGAGAAGTGATAATAATAATTTACGGGATTGGTAGAGCCAGGAGATTTTAAACACTACCTCTGAAAAGCTTCCTTTTATATTAATTGGTCCTGGCATTATTATCTTGGTGGCATGTATACAGTTTTTTTTCCAATGATAACATCAAATATTGCATTGTTCCTACTATACTTCAGTCTACTATAAATAGTTTCAATAAATGAATAAGCTATGTGTATCAAACTGAGCCACAAGGATTGTGATAATCTCCAAAGGCCATATAAATGGGGTATGGATCATTTGAACATTTTATCTGATAATCACAAATTTGATAATTTTGAACTCCCAAACTTTGAACACGCCAAAGTTTTTGGCAAACTCTTTTTGATCCTCAGGCACATATTGTTTTGTGCTGTATAAATAAATGTTTATATATGAATAACAGATGAACATATACATTTTTCGATGTATTATATTCATCTAAGAGTAAATATCCTATAGTTGGTGAAAACCTTAATATAGTCATATTTTGATAGCAGATATGGAATAAGTTCTGTTAATGATTGTAGGATTAAGTTTGTGCCTTCTAGGAAGAAAAGTACTTTGCGAGTAATTTATATGTACTTGTGCAGTATTTGAGGCAGCTATGTGGACTCAGTGCTTGACACAGAGACAGGAAGACTTGAGTTCAAATCCTACCTCAAACACTAACTAGTTATGTGACCTTTGGAAAATCCCTTTCCCTCTCTAAGCTTGTTTACTCACCTATAAGATGGGGATAATAATGCCTACCTCTCAGTGATAAGACTTAATTGAGATAACATGCAAAGCATTTTATAAACCATAAAGCACTATATAAATGGCATTGTTTTTGTTGTTAATATTATTATTAATTATAGAGCTTATTCGATTTCATTACTTTCCAGATTTTCAGAGAAAATAGTTTGTCACTTCCGTTAATATAACTGTTTATTACATTATTTATTATATTAATAGTGTTCAAGTTTTCTATTTCCCATTTGATAAAATTTATGGTACTTCTTGTGGTAGACTACTTGTAAACTTGCAGGTGATCAGGAATCTATGACATTTTTCTCCTAGATTTCCTCTCCTATGTATTTTTTGTTTTGCCTCTGTTTTAAAATGATGTTTAATTGTTATATTGTACTTTGTGTTGCTATGTCTTCATGTATAAATTCATGCATATCCTTAATCTTTTATTTTTAGTTTCTATTAATGATTAAGAGAATCTATGATCTATTTTACACTTAAAAATTCCATCCTGTACATCACTTTTTTGAGATTTATTTGATGATATATTGTTTAGATTTTTTAATGTATATATCATCTATACATTGTATATCAGGATTTCAATAGCTCTCTCAAATCACATGTTCCCATTCCATTTGTGGATTGTCCTTAAGATTATTCCTTGATAGCCCTACTTTGCTTCTTACTGTGGCAATAGCTGCCAGTCTTAGGTGCAGCAATTGAAACATTATTAAACTTTTGACGAAATAATCTGAGAGATTAGGCTTGTTCATGATGTAACCCTATCAGTTTGTTTATATTGGTTTATATTGGTTTTTCAAAAGTCCAATATAATTATCTATATCTCCCCTTTAAAGCCATTTAGAAAAGTAGCAGTTTCCCCCATCTCTCTTTCATTCTCAGTTCGATTTTCTGAAGATTCTATTAAGTGATACTTTTTAATGGCCTAAAGTTATTAATCACTTCCTTCTTCAGATTTTAGTAATTCCTCAATTTCTGCTCTTATTTCATCTAATTTAGGCTTCAGGATGAAGTTATTTCCATGATTTTCCTGCATCAGCCTGTAATATGCTGTTAAGAGAATTGTAGCTGAGCATACCATTAAGAAAATGAAGTATGGGTCCTTTCCCTATAAGTGCTAACATCCATTTTCAATTTTGTTATGCTATAGTACTGACACATGATGAAGGAATTCTTATCTTCATATCATTTATGAGTGCTCCCGGTTTTCCCTACTTCATTGTTCAGTGACTTGTGTTCTAAAGCTTTTAGTGCATGTCAAGTATACGTATTTATGATTTTTTCCATTTTACCTGGATTTCTTTTGGCATCAGAATTTTAGAAGGAGCTTCATTTACTATAAGGTCCTCTAGGTCAAACTGATCATCATCGGAGTTTAGAGTAGCATCAGCCTACAGCCTGGCTCCAGCTATTTCTTTGATTCTCAGTAGTTCTATCAGAATGGCTAGGGTTCTAATCCAATAAAAATTGCTGAGCCCTATTACAACTAGACCTTCACAACTACAATATAGCAATGGTCTCAGGACACACACACAATCTTTGCCAAATATCTTTGTGCTCTATAATTCGGCATTTTGCTAATCTTAAACTTCATCCACCCCTTAGCCTAGAGAGTGGGTTAGATTCCAAGGGCATTATTATTCTCGATGTGATTGCTACTATGGTTGTTGTTGAGTATGATGGTTAATGTTGTTGCTAACAAGAGATCTTTTTTCATTAACTTGTGTGTGCTATAATTGATTTCTAAAAGAACTGGAGGTTGAAGAGAGGTCAACAATGAAATAAGGAAGAAGTAGTTGTCTTCAGAGAGTGCTGGAAATCCTACTGGGAGAGGATATAGGTCTTCTTAATTAGGTAAAAGCACCATCCTCAAATCTCTTTCAAGTAACCTGGAAAGTCAGAGCTCGTGATATGAAGTTCAAGGACAAATAGAAATGCATTACAGAACACCAGGCTTCCTGTAATCTGGGCAGTGATCTCCCCCAGCCCTTCTGCATCTTCTCATTTAGTTTCGTTTCTAAATGAGGACACAAACACCTGTTCCAGCAGCAGGTGGTATTTGTTTGTTATCGCTTTTCCTGCTGAGTTTTAATCAGTCTGCAGCTGTAGGAACCCGCATAAGTAACAGTTTATAGGACCAGATTTTCACAGAGTGGTATTAGCCAGAGTACCAAAGTTACTTGCATCACTTTCATCATATATGAGCCATCATGTAATCCTGTTTACTTTTTTCTCTCTCTTCTTCTAACATTTAAGGCTACTAATTAGCGATTTGCTTCCCATGCAGAGCTGCAAAGCAAAAGTCCTTTTCTTCTGCCTTAAGGGTGACTCTCTGTGATGTGCTCTCATTACCAAATCCTTGCTTCTTGGGGGAAAGAATAGTCAAGCCTCTCTCTAATTTACACTATTTCTATTCCTTATGTTTCAGAAGGATCATAATGGGTGCTCCCCCAAACACACACACACACACACACACACACACACACACACACACACACACACACCCCACCACCACCACCACTACATCAAATGAGAATGAATCCCTCAATTCAAATGATATAATCCTTTTTTTCCCTTTTTTTCCTCTTTTTAAGAAAGAGAAGAAAGAAATGAAGGGAAAACTCAGAAATAGCAGGAAGTGATATTTAAAAAGTAAATAAAAGGGGCTTACCTTCTTCCTAGGTATAAAATAACTGTCATTTCCATAATTATTCTGAATTGCATTAGGCTGGTGGCACTGAGATATTTTTCTTGCCTTTGGAAAAAGGCCATTGCTGTACCAATAGGTGTGGTATTTTCTTACAGGAGTGTGCATTCTCAAGGAGAAAACACATTTCTTATTATTTTATAGCCAGCATTACAACCATGGCATAGCTAGCTAAATAGTCACATGTAATGGGCTAACAAAACGTGGGCCCTATGTGAGAATATTTCAAGCCACACTAGTTAAAAAAACACTAAATTTCAAATCTAGAGACCTTGATGTTCGTTGGAGCTAACACTAATTAGCTATCTACATACACCTCCATAGGAGCATCAATGTTAAGCTGGAAAGGATCTTAGAAATTTTCTGCTCCCTTATTTTACAGGAGAGGAAACTGAGAACCATAAAGATTAAGGAACTTTTCTAAGTCAAAAATACAGGCAGTAAATTCAAATCCTAATCCTTTGATTTTAAATTTAGTGCTATTTTCACTTGTGCTTCTTGAAACCTCTGACTTCAGGAGCCCCATGGTTTTGAAAAAAGAATCAGGAGGAAATAAAGAAAGAATCATAAGTGTCAAGGATGTTGTCAAGGATGAAACTTTTAGTAACCACATAACTTTGGTGTATTCTCTTCCTAAGACTTCAAGTAGCTTACAGCACAACTCATTATATGTGTCCTTTTCCAAGTTTGTACTCAGTATGGGCACACAGACACAGAAACATAGTCAAAATGAACTACATAGACTCCTACACTGTATTACTTTTCCAAAAATTCTGATCTGGCTTTCTTGCAATTAGATGGCTTGGCTGATAGAATCTTAGGGGTGGAGTAAGGAAGACTTGAATACAAATATAGCTTGAGATAATTTCTGTGAGACCTAAAACAAGTCAATTATCTTCTGTTTCCCTCAGTTTCCTCATTTTGGAAATAATAATAGTACTTATTTCCTAAAACAGTAAGGATCAAATGAGATAATAATTATAAAGTATTTCACACAGTGCCTGGCACAAAGAAGAAATTTTAAAAAATATTATCTACTAATAATATAGCTACAATTAATACCTTGGAGAAGTAAGTATGAGGAAGTCATGATCAAGGTAATGAAGTCAGTACATACAGTGTAATAAATTAGACCACCAGAATCAAAAAAAGTTCTAGATTCATCATCTTCAATGACTATAATGTTTTATCCAGTTAATTACAACATGGAAGAGGGGTTTAAAAAAGTACTGGATCACATTGGAGTCCCCTGGGATTAAATGACTGTCACAACTAATTATGGTTGAAGCTATTCTCTGCCTCATAGCTTAGGACATAGCCAAGGGTGGAAGGAGTGTTGGTGTGCCCTCTAAATAAGTATTTAATGAACATAAAATACAGTTTGAGACATCCATATTTGGACTAGGCCAAGATGGGAATAATTTGTTTAATTGGATAGTGCTAATTGGGGTTTTAATTTTAGTTTATTTTTTTTAACATTTATTAATATTCATTTTTAACATGGTTACATGATTCATGCTCCACCTTTCCCCTTCAACCCCCCCCCCCCGCATCCCCCCACCCTTGGCCGATGCGCGTTTCCACTAGTTTTGTCATGTGTCCTTGAACAAGACCAATTTCCAAATTGTTGGTAGTTGCATTGGTGTGGTAGTTTCGAGTCTACACCCTCAGACATGTCCACCCCGACCCATGCGTTCAAGCAGTTGTTTTTCTTATATGTTTCCTCTCCTGCAGACCTTCCTCTGAATGTGGGTGGCGTCTTTACCATAAATCCCTCAGAATTGTCCTGGGTCATTGTATTGCTGCTGGTACAGAGGTCCATTACATTCAATTTTACCACAGTATATCAGTCTCTGTGTATAGAGTTCTTCTGGCTCTGCTCCTTTCGCTCTGCATCAGTTCCCAGAGGTCTCTCCAGTTCGCCTGGAACTTCTCCAGTTTATTATTCCTTTTAGCACAATAGTATTCCATCACCCGCATATACCACAGTTTGTTAATTGTTCAATTGGGGACAGTCAGAAAGAAAGAGGATAAATTACTTTCAGAAACAAATAAACCCCCTAAAATTAATAAATAAATATTGACTAAGGAAAAAAGAGTAGGAGGTTAAGATTGTTGAACCTATTACATGACCTTCAATTTCCTATCTCTATGTCTTTGGACAGGATTTTCCTCCATGCCAAAAGGTTATTCTCTCCTCTCCTCTGATTTTAGAATTGATAGGTTTCTTCAAGTCCCATCTTTTACAGGAAATTTTTCCTGATGTCCACAGGCACCAATGCCCTCTTCCTCTAAAACTGTTTCATATTTGTCAAGTTTATATTTTATATTAATTCTCTTTGTACGAGTTGCTTTTCCTAATATTAAGTCCCAAGGTTTGCTTTTTTTCAGTTCCTCTGATAGGGACTATCTTCCCTTTGCCCATATATTTCTGTGGGATAAGTCATATACTATTTCAGTATTCTCATACACCAAAAATGTGTTTTCCCATAGCTATAAACATAGAAGTAGTAGAAAACATACTTTTTCAAAACCATTTGAGACTGTGTAGCAATGTAGATTATAAACTTTTTTGGCTAATTGTGGTTTCAAATGGTATTTGAAATCATATTAGAAGTTAAAGCATTTCTATATTCATTTTTCCAACTATTCTGGCCAACTTAGTCCAACAATAGATGAATTTGAATTCCTACTTTAACCAGATTCTCTATTAGTTACATATTTACATAGAGGAAAATTTTCCTCTTCTCATATGAGAGTAGCTACAAATGACTTATGAGACTTTGTTTTTTTCAGAATGCTGCATATTAAGAATGAGTTTATGTCTAAGGAACTGAAACCTGGTGAAAGCCCATTATCACCACTATTATTTAATATTAGAAATGCTATCTATACCAATAAGAGGAGAAAAAAGAAATTGAAGGAACAAAATAGGCAATGAAGAAACAAAAGTATCACTCTTTGCAGACAATTTGATAAATGTAAGGGGAAAAGGGGGGCTTTTGGGGTTCAATATATTAAAATTGGTCACCAGACGATTGAGCAATTATTAATCCTCAATTAAGAATAATCTCAAGCCAAAATTGACTTTCATGGAAGTTTATTTACAATTAAGAAAAGAGAGAGGAAATAAAGAAATAAGAATCTAACACAGTAGGTAAATTACTACGATTCTCTAATTAATCCAGGTAGATCTAATTAACCCTCAGCAGAGAATCAGAAGGCCAGAGGCCTGGAGGTGAATGAAGCTTCATTCACAGAATCTATTAAAGGGAAGTTCCTTAAGAGAAGTTGAGAAAGATTCAGTTTTTAAACTCACCATGTGGACTTCTAAAGAAGATACTGAAAACAGTCTCACCAAGGTTTCAGCATTCCAGTCAGCACTCCTCCATGAACAAGGAAAACTAGAAGACTGAAGAGCTCCTTCACCAGCAGTCCTCTTCAATGGAAGACCCTCTCCAGCAGAAGACCTTCTCCTTTTAAAGGGGTCACTTATGCATCACTTCTTGTGCCTCTTCTCCTAGTTTGCATGTTCAATCAAAACAGATGTTCTCTTAGGACTGCCCAGGGGGTGGTCACTCAATTCTGATTTGTTACCCACTCTAGCACACGTGGGTTACAGACCTCCAAATATTGGAAGTGCTCTCACCTTTGGTGATTAAATCTAAAGATGGGCAGTGTAGACTTAATCCAATTATCACATTATATACCTAGAAGATCCTAGAGAATCAACCAAAAAATAAATAGAAATTATTAACAACTTCAGCAAAGTTGTAGAATACAAAATAAATCCACATATATCAACAGTATTTCTATTTACTGCCACCAAAATCCAACAGCAAGAGATAAAGAAAAAAATTCCATTCAAAATAACTCTTAACAATATAAAATACTTGGGGTATATCTACTAAAACAAACCAAGCAACTATATGAACACAATTACAAAACACTTCACACAATAAAGTCAGACTTGAACAATTGGAAAGACATTAATTACTCATGGATAGGTTAAGCCAATATAGTAAAAATAATACTCCTACCTAAATTATCTCTTTGGTGCCATGTCAATCAAACTACCCAAAATTATTTCATAGAACTAGAAAAAATAACAACAAATTTCATCTAAAAGAGAAAAAAAAGCTAAGAATATCAAGGTAATTAGTGAAAAAAATATATGAGAAAAGGAGGTCTGGCTGTACCAGACAGATATCAAACTGCACTATAAATTAGCAAACATCAAAACTATCTGGTACTGGCTTAGAAATACAGTGGTGGATCAATGAAATAAATTAAGTAATCAACAGATGTAAGTTAATGTCATAGCAAATTAGTGTTTGATGAACCCAAAGATACAAACTTTTAGGGAAAGAATTCACTTTTTGACAAAAATGATGGGAAATCTGGAAAGCATTATGAGTGAAATTAGGCATACACCAACATCTCAGTATACATCAAGATAAAGGCAAATTGGATACTTGATTTGTAAATAAACTGATCCATAAACAAATTAGAGGAACATAGAAAAGTTTGCTTGTCAGATTCATGTATAAAGGAAGAATTTATGACCAATTTATAAGAAAAAAATGCTCCAAATGACTATTGATTAGAGAAATGCAAATTATAACAATTCTGAGATACAGTTTCATTATCACTTGGCTAATATGACCAAAAATGAAAATGATGAATGTTGGAGAGGATGTAGGGCACTAATACACTGTTAATGGAACTATGTATTGATACAACCATTCTGGAGAGCAAAACTATGCATACCTTTTGATCCAGAAATACAACTACTAGGTCTGTATCCCAAAGAGATCAGAAATAAGGGAAAATGACCTACACCTGTGCCAAAATATTTTTTCAGCTCTTTTTGTGGTGGCAAAGTATTGGAAACTAAGAGATTATTCATCATTTGGGAATTGGATGAACAAGTTGTTGTTTATAGTTTAATGGAAGACTAGTGCACCATAAGTAATGATGAAATGGATGAGTTCCAAAAAACCTGGAAAGAAAAGAATTAATGCAAAATGAAGTGAACAGAATTAGGATAACAATTAGTACAGTAAAAGAATTATTATATATTATCATCAGTGAAGGATTAAAACATTATCAACAAACAAGTTTCCTAGATAACAAGGGGCACATGACGAAAAAGCTACTATCTAAAGAAGGAAACCATTGAAATCTGAGTGCATCAAAACATGCTATATTTCACTATATATCATTCATGAGATTTCTATTGTATGCCTTTTATCACGATGAACAATATGGAAATACAAATTACTTGAAAATATGGGTATAACTTTTATCACACTATTCACTACTTTGATGGTGATATAGGAAAGGAGAAAAATCTGAATATAAAATATTTAAAAAATCACAAATTGTTTTTCCCTGTAACTGAAAAAAATAAAAAAGAATATATTTTTTAAAAAGGCATTAGATAGTTAGACTTGATTTAGGTTTGGCTCTTTCTCTTCCTCTTGTTTCTGTTATCATCCATTTCTTGTTATAGAAAAAAAAAGATTAAAATATTTTGCTCTCATTTTCACAAACAAATTTAAAATCCATAAATTTGAATTTTAAAAGCAAATATTAGGAATAATAAAAGAAGATAAGAATTTGAAAAGAATAAAAAAGAAATCTAGCAAAATACTGCTTGGGTTATCAGGGACTTGGCAGTTCAGGCTATCTCTCCTTCTTGTGTTTTCTCTTGAGAGAACAAAGACTTTTACAGTTCAAAGAGTACTTTCCTTTGTCAAAACAATGAGTGAATATTAAGGGCTTATCCTAGCAGTGAAGCTGTCATTTTGTACAACCTTCTCTCTTTTTAAAAGTGTTTTATTATATTTCCCTAAATTACATGTAGAAACAATTTTAATAATTTTCTGATATTCATATTCTCTCTTTCCCTCTATCCTTTTCTCTTCTTCCTCCTCCCCAAGATGTCATATAATATGATATGGGTCATACATGTGCTATTATGGAAGATATAGTTCCATGTTCATTACATTGTGAAAGAAAATACATATCATTTACATAAGGGAAAATCATGAAAGAAATAAAGTGAAATGATATGCTTCAATCTACATTCACATTCTGTCAAATTCCTTCTGCACTGGTGGGTAGTTTATTTCATCATAAGTCCCTATGAGTAGTCTTGATACAATTGTCTCTTTCAGCTTTCTTAATGGAATATTAAGGGGAAAATAGATCTCATTCTCCTCGTTTTTTTCCTTTTGTGACTTGATGAGATCTTGAAGACATACTTTAAAATTTCAAAGTAGCAAAAACTCTGTCACTTTAAACATATTTTCTTCTGTGATTTCCTCTTTAGTTTGAGATGTAACAAGTGCTTAACTTTCTAATAATGTTTTAAAACTACTATCTTCAGTTTAGGACTCGCAAGGGTAATTTCTGTGTCATTGTTTTCCCACATTACCTCAAGGATGAGACTTCCATATTAATACATAAAGAATCACAAACTGCCAATATTATAATAGTGTAAAGGTAAAAGACATAAATCAACCATTTAAGTAGCAGAATTTCTGTACTCTTTACTGTGGAAAAGGAAAATATTCTACTATGATAGTGCTAGGGAAAAGTGAATAGGCTACTTAAACAGAAATAAGAAATTGCTTAATTCAATTCAATAAACATTTATTAAATACATCCTATGTGTGCTAAGTGCAGGAGTATTATGCTAAGCTGTTTAAAGCTTCCTGTGCTGGCAAAGAAAAAGGTGAAGAAGTGAAGGGCCAAAGACAACACTCAGAGAAAATGATAAGCCCCCATCCTCTTTCTTCTAAAGAAAAGAAAAGTTTCCTTAGTATAAAAATGTAAGTGAAATTGGTCATAGTGTTAAATTTTCATTGTTAATAATAATATATGTGTAAATTTGAGATTATTCTTCCTATGTAGCCAGAGAGGCAGCATGTTGGAACTCATACAGACAACATCTGAAAGTTAAGGATGAATTATTTCAAGTCCTCTCTCAAAAAATATGGTTTGGGGTTCAATAACTGAGTCATCTAAACTTTTGATTTACAGAAAGTAGCTAATATTTCATGAAGTTTTGTGATGTGCAAAAAGTAGGATATTTTCCTTTTAACCTCTAATAGTCATACTCTGATGACCCATCTAATGTTGAATTAATGCCATGTACTTATACCAATGATGTACGAATTCTGGCACTTAAGCTTGTTATTCAGGCATTAAGTCCTGTCCTACTTTTCATGACCTCATGGACAATAGTAAGGCAGGCCCTTCTACCCTCCATTATCTCCTAAAGTCTCTGAAAACTCATATTTATGAACTAACCTATCCATCTCAGCTTTTGCCATACTTTTTCCTTTTGTTCCCTTCAATATTTCCTAGAATAAGTCTTTTCCAATGAGTCATGTAGTTTCATTATGTGGTTAAAATGTTTAAGCTCCATATTCAGCATTTGTCCTTTCAAAACATAGTCAGTTAATTTGTTTTGATATAGTCTGATTTGATCTCCTTGCTATTGAAGAAACTCTCAAAATTCTTCCCGAGCACCATTATCCAAAGTGTTGATTGTACAGTGCTGATTTTTCCTTAGAGTCCAACTCATATAAACATACATTGCCATCTTTTAGTATTCTTTCAAGACTTAACAGCTTTCCTTCCAAAGAACAAGCATCTTTTAAGTTTATTATCAGTATATTCAGGGGCAAGCTATAATCTCTCTGTGCTTCAGATCCTTTATTGGTAAAAAGAGATTGAGGTTAGATAGACATTAATATCCATTTCATCTCTATACCTGGTACATACATTAAATGGAGCAAATAAAATAAAAAAATTAATTTGCACAAAACAATCATAACTTTTTTCGTCTTTAAGCCATTGTATATACAACATATATTTCTTTAGTAATCATGTGTTTTATATGAATTGTCACTGAGTTTGTGAGATTTTGACACCATTATTTCTTCCTGGAGAAATTAAACTTTTATCATATTGGAATTAAATTTCTTTAACAAAAGGCAATTACACTAAAACTCACCCTAAATGTAGCCCTTTCATTTTCAATGAGTTAGGGGCTCAGATACCTGAAACATATATGGCTCAATCTCTTTGGTAAACTCCTTAACCTCTTGTGAAATGGAGCATGTGTCTTGGTGGTGCTATAGTATTCTAGATCAGTTTGAAATTGCTGGAATTCTGAAAATATCCTTCTCAGTATGTCAGAATATTTACTTGAATTCACCATTCCATCAATTGGGATAATATTTCTATGTCTACTAGAATTAAAAAAGTTTTATAATCTAACAAAGAGTCCTTGACCTTGAAGGCTCACCTGGACTTCTAAAAAACAGAAGTGTGTAGTCTTCAGTTTTTAAGCAATTTTTATCAGTACAAATCATATTTTTTTTAATCTTCAATTTTAGCAGGCTTGTGTCTCCAGCCTTTATATTATATGTCCCATGACAAACTCAGTTTTTTTTTTCTTCACAGAAATTGTAAGAAATTTAAAAAAAATCTGGTTAAGATGGTGGCAGAGTAAAAAGCAGTTGCTTAACCTCTCCTAAACAAAACATATAGGACTCCTCAAGAAGACATAAAAACAAATCCAGAGGAAGGAAGGGACCCCACAACAGGACACAGCATTGGAGGTACGTGGAATCTGGGCACTTACATGCAATAAACAGCTCTCACTAAAGCGTGAGCTGAGCAACCCCCTCCCACACAACACACCACCTATAGTGCCAAAGCCAGAGCACAAGAGTTAGAGCAAGTTTGTGGCACGCATTAAGTCCTTGGCAGCTACCTGGGGTCACCAGGGCCTGCCCCTGAGAACAGCAAGACTTAAGACCCCAAGAGGCTAATGAATGCTCAAGACTTTGAACACAGACTCTGCACACAGGCACGAGTGCAGGAATGGAGGCAAGCTCAAACAGGGATTCTGAGCTCAGGCATAGACTCGGATCCTGAGAGCAGGCAAGGACCTTGAGTGGGTACCCAGTACAGAGGGGTGTACAACTGTGGAAGCAGCTCCCTGAGACTGTTAAAGGAGCCTCAGGCAGAGGGACAAACAAGGCGACCACCAGGACTCTTGACCCTGAGAACAACTAGACCTGAGACCTCAGGAGCCTAAAGAACACAGACAGACCCTGAGTGTGAAGATAAACCTGAGAGGGCGCAGGGCTAACAATGGCAAGCCAGAGACAAGAACCCCAAAAGAAAAAGATCATCAAGAAGAAATCTGTAACACTCAACAACTTTTACATAGATAAAATCCAGACAACATAGCAAACAATGGAGGAGAACAAACAAGTAATCATATCCAAACCTTCCCAAAATAATGAAAACTGGCCAGAAGCTATTGAAGAGTTCAAATCTGAGATGATGAGAAAGATGGAAGAGATTTGGCGAGAGAAGTAGGAAATAACTCAAAAAGAAATTAACAGGTTAGAAGACAGAAACACCCAATTGGAAAAGTATGCCCCAAAATCAAATGAAATGGTAAGCAAATTTGAAACCAAAATATGGCAAGAAAATAACAGTTTAAAAGGCAGAATTTCACAATTGGAAAGTGAGGCAAGTAGATTGTGGACGAGAAATGACCAGATTGAAAAGGAAAATCAAATTATAGCCAAAAACCAGACCCTAAAGGCTTGAATTGAGCAATTAGAAGATAATGATCTCTCAAGACAGCAAGAACAAATAAAACAAAGTCAAAAAATTGATAAAATAGAAACTTGAAATAGCTCAATGAGAAAGTGACAGACCAAGAAAACAGGTCTAGAAGAGACAGTCTGAGAATCATTAAAAAAATGAAAAAGCAGAAATTATTAGAAATTTGGACTCCATACTAAAAGAAATTATTCAGCAAAATTGCCCTGAAGTTCTACAACAAGAGGGCAATATAGACATTGAAAGGATCCATAGATCACCCTCTACACTAGACCCAGAAAAGACAACCCCCAGGAATATCATAGCCAAATTCAAGAGCTTCCAAGTAAAAGAAAAAATTTTACAAGAAGCCAGAAAGAGACAATTCAGATATCAAGGAGCACCAATCAGGATCACACAGGATCTGGCAGCCTCCACACTAAAAGACAGCATGGCTTGGAATGATATTCAGAAAGGCAAGAGAACTGGATCTGCAACCAAGGATCACCTACCCATCAAAACTAACCATATACTTCTAAGGGAAAGTTTGGGCATTCAGCAAGATAGAAGATTTCCTAGTATTTGCACAGAAAAGACCAGGACTAAATGGGAAGTTTGATATCCAACCACAAAAATCAAGAGAAACATAAAAAGGTAAATAAGAAACAGAGGGGAAAGAAAGAAAACTCTTATTTTTTAAATTTGCCTCTTTAAGGGCTTTAATATGATCTAATTATTTGTATTCCTATGTGGAGAAATGTTATGTATAATTCTCTGTAGTGAACTCTATTCACTATTATAGTATCTACTATTATAGTAATTAGAAGAATTATTCATAGGGAGAGTTTGAAATACTAAATGGTCTAAGATGATATAGGGGTAAGAAAGATCATAATGCAATAAAAATAATAATTAGTAAGGGTACCTGGACAGGAAAATCAAAAACTAATTGGAAATTAAATAATATGATTCTTCAAAACCAGCTAGTCAAAGAAGAAATCATAGAAACAATCAAGAATTTCATTGAAGAGAATGACAATGATGAGACATCCTACCAAACTCTGTAGGATCTAGACAAGGGAGTACTCAGGGGGAAATTTATATCCTTGAATGCATATATTAACAAATTAAGGAGGGCAGAGATTAATGAATTGGGCATGCAACTCAAAAAACTAGAAAGTGAGCAAATTAAAAATCCCCAGATGAAAACTAATTTGGAAATACTAAAAATAAAGAGAGAAATTAATAAAATTGAAAGTAAAAGAACTATTGAATTAATAAGTAAGACTAGAAGCTGGTATTTCGGGAAAACATATATAATAGACAAAGTACTGGTCAATCTAATAAAAAAAAACAGAAAACCAAATTGAAAGTATCAAAGATGAAAAAGGAGACCTCACCTCTAATGAAGGGGAAATGAAGACTATCATTAAAAACTATTTTGCCCAATTATATGGCAGTAAATATAGCCATCTAGGAGATATGGATGAATATTTACAAAAATACAAATTGCCTAGATTAACAGCAGAAGAAATAGAATACCAAAATAATCCCATTACAGAAAAAGAAACTGAACAATCCATCAAAGTACTCCCTAAGAAAAAAGTGCCAGGGCCTGATGGATTCAGAAGTGAATTCTATTAGACATTCAAAGAGCAACTAATCACAATACTATACAAATTATTTGATATAATAAGCAAAGAAGGAGTCCTACCAAATTCCTTTTATGACACAAATATGGTACTGATTCCAAAGCCAGGGAGATCAAAAACAGAGAAAGAAAACTACAGACCAATCTCCCTAATGAATATAGATGCAAAAATCTTAAATAGAATACTAGCAAAGAGACTCCAGCAAGTGATCAAGAGGATCATCCACCATGATCAGGTGGGATTTATTCCAGGAATGCAAGGATGGTTCAACATTAGGAAAACCATCCACATAATTGAACATATCAACAATCTAACAAAAAAAAATAACATGATTATTTCAATAGATGCTGAAAAAGCATTTGACAAAATACAGCACCCATTACTTTTGAAAACCCTGTAAAGTATAAGAATAGAAGGACCTTTCCTAAAAATAATAAACAGTATATACCTAAAACCATCAACAAGCATCATATGCAATGGGGATAAATTAGAAGCCTTCCCAATAAGATTAGGAGTGAAACAAGAATGTCCATTATCACCTCTATTATTTAACATTCTATTAGAAACACTAGCAGAAGCAATTAGAGAAGAAAAAGAAATTGAAGGTATCAAAGTGGGCAAGGAGGAAACTAAGCTATCACTCTTTGCAGATGATATGATGGTTTACTTAAAAAATCCTAGAGAATCAACTAAGAAGCTTGTAGAAATAACCAACAACTTTAGCAAAGTTGCAGGATACAAAATAAATGCACATAAATCATCAGCATTTCTATATATTTCCAACCTATCACAGCAGCAAGAGGTAGAAAGAGAAACACCATTTAAAATAACCCTAGACTATATAAAATCCTTAAGAATCTATCTACCAAAACAAACACAGGAATTATACGAAAACAACTACAAAACGCTTTCCAAACAATTAAAACTAGATCTAAACAATTGGAAAAACATTGATTGCTCATAGTTAGGATGAGCTAACATAATAAAAGTGACCATTCTACCCAAATTAATTTACCTACATAGCAACATACCTACCAAAGTACCAAAAAACTTTTTTACTGAATTAGGAAAATCTATAGCAAAGTTCATCTGGAATAACAAAAGATCAAGAATATCAAGGGAAAAAATGAAAAGAAATGTGAAGGAAGGGGGTCTAGCAGTACTAGATATTAAACTGTACTATAAAGCAGAGGTCATCAAAAAGGTATGGTACTGGCTAAGAGACAGAATGGAGGATCAATGGAATAAACTTGGGGTAAGTAACATCAGCAAGACAGTGTATCATAAACCTAAAGAACCCAACTTTTGGGACAAAATGCATTTGGAGAGATTAGGTCTAGATCTACATCTCACACCCTACACCAAGATAATTTCAGAATGGGTGAATGACTTGAATATAAAGAGGGAAATTATAAATAAGTTAAGTGAACATAGAATAGTTTACTTGTCAGATCTCTGGTAAAGGAAAGATTTTAAAACCAAGCAAGATTTAGAGAAAATTACAAAATATAAAATAAATCATTTTGATTATATAAAACTAAAAAGCTTTCGTACAAACCAAAACAACATAGCCAAGATCAGAAGGGAAACAACAAATTGGGTAAAATTCTTTATAACAAAAATCTCTGACAGAGGTCTAATTACTCAAATATACAAGAAGTTAAACCAATTGAATAAAAAATCAAGCCATTCCCCAATTGGTAAATGGGCAAGAGACATGAATAAGTAATTTTAGATAAAGAAATCAAAAGTATCAATAAGCACATGAGAAAGTGTTCTAAATCTCTAATAATCAGAGAAATGCAAATCAAAACCACTCTGAGGTATCACCTCACACCTACCAGATTGGCTAAAATGAAAGAAGGGGAGAGTAATGAATGCTGGAGGGGATGTGGCAAAATTGGGACATTAATGCATTGCTGGTGGAATTGTGAACTGATCCAAACATTATGGCTGGCAATTTGGAACTATGCTCAAAGAGCTATAAAAGTATGCCTGCCCTTTGATCCAGCTATAGCATTGTTGGGTTTTACCCCAAAGAGATCATAGATAAACAGACTTGTATGAAAATATTTATAGCTGTGCTTTTTGTGGTGGTAAAAAACTGGAAAAGGAGGGTATGTCCTTCAATTGGGGAATGGCTGAACAAATTGTGTTATATTCTGGTGATGAAATACTATTGTGCTCAAAGGAATAATAAACTGGAGGAATTCCATGTGAACTGGAAAGACCTCCAGGAATTGAGGCAGAGCGAAAGGAGCAGAGCCAGAAGAACATTGTGCACAGAGACCAATACACTGTGGTAAAATAGAATGTAAGAGACTTTTGTACTACCAGCAATGCAATGACCCAAGACAATTCTGAGGGACTTATGAAATGCTACCCACATTCAGAGGAAGAACTACAGGAGTGGAAACAGCAGAAAAACAACTGCTTGAACACATGGGTTGAGGAGGTCATGATTGGGGATGTAGACTTGAAACTACCACACCAATGCAACTATCAACAATTTGGAAATAGGTCTTGATCAATGATACCTGTTAAAACCAGTGGAAATACGCATCAGCCATTGGGTGGGGGGTATTTGGGGGGGAGGGTGAAGGGGAAAGTAAGGTCATGAATTGTGTAACCATGTTAACTTTTCTAAAAAATAAATATTAATAAATATTTTTAAAAAGAAATTAAAAAAAAACACACCGTCCCAGTGTTCTTTCAACCTTAAGAAAATTATGCTTCATTTCAAAGGAATAAGCAACAATGTGCTTCACTTCCATATATCTCTAAATAATTTCATTGACATCTAATGGTCAATTGAGCTAAGGTTTGCAAAGTCCTTTGCCTTCATTATTTCACTTGACCCTCACAATAATTCTCTGAATTAGGAACTGTTAGTACCTTCATTTTACAGTTGAGGAAACTGAGAGATCCAATGATTTGTCCCAGTCCCGCCTTTGTGATCTACACCATTTACTTGTATGCTTGAATGATTTCTGAAACTCATGAATTTATGTCAATAGCAACTACAAAATCCTTAACAGTTCTGACATTTGCTCTTTAAGTGTTAAAATTTTGTATGTTTCCTGAGAATATTATCCAGTCTTTAAAACAGAATTATAATTATGACAAACAAGTTATGACATCAATATGCATGACAAAAATTGTAAATATGAGCCAAAATACTATAAGACCAATGAAGTTTGTACATATGATGTAAAACTTACAGAAATTAACTAAATGTGGGGGAGTCAGCTCGACATGGTTTAATTTGTTCAGGTAGGATATTTTATCTATTTAAAGTCATTGGAGACATACATTAGAATGGTACTTTGAGGAAAATAAAACTATCAATATTAGTGCTTAACCCAAGTAATTCAAACTCCAGTGGAAGAAATAACTTCTTTGAAGAAATTGTGACTCCTTGAAGTGATTCTTATCATAAAAACTCTTAAGAACTGCAATTAGTTTTATCCTCTTTTACATTTTCCAGGTCATAGTATCAGGATTATAACCCAGGTTTTTTAGTATACCTTTGTTCTTTACTCCATCTCCTAGCTTCTCTGGTTTTCTTTAAGTTCCAGCTAAAGTTCTGCCTTCTGCAAGAAGGTTTTCACAATCTTCCAAAATCTTAGTGTCTTTCCTCTGCTACTGCCACAAATTTACCTTGAATTTAACTTGTTTGTTCATAGTTTCCTCAATGTTTTTTTTTTTCCTCATTGTATTGTGAGCTCCTTGAGAAAAGGAGAGACTGGGTGTCTATGTGTCTGTCTGTCTTCAGATCCTCTATAGCTGGCATAATGCCTGGCAAAGTACTATGCAATTAAAAAAACCTTATTGAGGAAGGTTTCCAGACTTCAATTAAACCTGGTTTTCCCTGTAATTTCCCTGCCAGATCTATGTGTGAATTTAATATAAATTATACTCCTCTTTCCTTTTAAAAAAGGAAAAATTTGAAAATCCATTTTCGACTCAGCCCAACCTTTTGACTGGGTGCTCATGCATACTGTGGGAGGATGCCAGAGGTCTCTTAGGTCCCTGGCATTTTGGAAGATACTTACCTCTTGTCCCAGGTGACTCCCGGCATCTGGAAGATTGGACTTTGTCCCAGACTGAGGCCAAGTCTGTCCAACCAGAGATAACTGGGAAGAAGTGATATGAAGGGACATATAAGTTAGGAATCTAGAAAGCAACAACTCTCTTGATCTGGGAGCTTGCCTAATGGGGAAGCTGGCACATGGTCTCTGTCTAAGAAGCAATGTGCTGGCTTTTTTTTTTTTTTTTTTTTTTTTTTTTGCTTTTCTTGTCGTGGTTTCTCTTGGCTATCAAATGGAGACATGAGTGAGAAGTAAACTCAGATCAGCTAAACACAGCAATGTGAATTCGTGCCTGTTTCTTTACTCCAATTTTCACTATGTAATAAATAATTATAAATTAATATGTAGTCTCCGGAGAATTTTCATCCTAACATCTACCAATGAAATTGGTTTTCAGTGATGTCATAGATGTACTCTGAGGAATGCCATTGTTAGTCACAGAAAGAAAAGACTCCTTATTTGACCAATGTGTCATTTGGAAAGGTCTTAAGCCCTGGAAGACTACTCTCCCAAGGATTCCTGCTACAACTTCCCCTGACAACTCCCACTTCCTTTGTGGAAGGTGTTAGAGAAAGTATAAAAGAGAAAGTTTGTTTGGAGCCTTTTCTTTCTCTCAACTTTGGAATCTCTGCTCTCTGGAGCCCGGAGGTTCTCAGATCCTGAACTTTCTCTCTTGGCATCTTTTTCCCTTTCTATCTACCTCCTAGTTTTTCCTTGACCTTCCCCTTTCTAATTTAAATAAAACCTAGCTATTCTCAACCCTAAAGTTGCTCTCTGATAATTTATTTGTGCACCTGAAGGGCTCTGGTCAATTTCCCCCACCTGGGCTAGGGACTGCTGCCTTCCTTTCCCTTCCTCTACCTTCCTCTCTCCTTTCTCCCATTCCTCCAATCCTGCAACCTTTCTCCCTCCACTTTCACCTCACACCAATGAGCTTTCCACTATATATGGGTTAGTTCCTATGTATTCAGGGATATTTTAGTCAACTACATTTAGGCAAGGATTGTAGTGTCTTCTGATCATAATCACTTGATTAAACTTAGTCTAATTCAGGTATGCCATATTTTCCCAATCATAATGCCTTTATAGTCAATAGGAAGATTGATAATTTAGACAGACTACTAAGGTTGCCCTGTTCACTTAGTCAATGGGAATATTTTCAGACAAAAATAATCATATATAGACTCTAAATTGGGTATACATCTCATCATATGCTGGAACCACCACAGGTACTATCCATGAAACTGTAGGTCTGTGAGCTGTGTTCTCATGCCACTGGATATTCACCATTACAAAATTGAAGAATTATCAAATTATAATTCATTAAATAAGACATCAGTATAAAGGTTAAAGGGCACTAAGTACAGGACCTGAGTTTGAATCCCAATTCTGCTATTTTCTTCTTATGTGACTATTGGCATGTTTCTTTGGTATAATGGGTCTCTGTTCTTATTTCCTTGCCTATGCTATAATTAATATTAGTGTGAGTGACTAGTACCTTATAATTGTGTCCAAAGGTATTTCTATACTTTTTTAAACAGATTCAGGCTGTCCTCTGTCTAAAATTATCACTTGATAAAAAGATCACAAAGTATATTAGTCTGAGTGTTTCACTTAGAGTTGGAGCCGAGAAGTTAACAGACTGGATAAAATTTAATCTAATTTGACTGGAAGCAAATACCCATGGGCTCAGAAATTTGTTTTTTAATCTTACATTTCTCTCTCTTGCCTGTTGGCTGCTGAATAAATAGTATACCTCTTTTCTTTTTCTCCTGTTTACTAAATTGTGGCTATTCCTTAGATATATTCTCTCATACCTTGGTATGAACAACTTAACTAAGAGAGGTAATAAATTAATAATTCACTGTATAAAAATAATTATTTACACCATGGCGGGTTTTATATGTTAAGAATATTTTTACTATTATATGTAGCAATCATTTGGGAAAACTGGTATGTTCTATGCTAGTGTTTTGCCCAGTGCCTGGCACACAGTTGGAGATTAATAAATGCTTATTGGGTGACCCTGGGTAAGTCTTTCTTGTTTTTGAACAAAATTTCCTAGTTAGCTTGTAAGTTCAGCTTTTTTAGAAGCTCTGCTCCTAATGCCAAAAGTTCTCGGGAGTCCCAGCACCTCCATTCTATTAGAAGATTCAGGGGACTCTACAACTAAAAGTAGGAGGCTTCCTTTCTGCTAGTTACAGGAGTAATGGTCTTGGCTCTCAGAACTCCTATTTTCCCATATGTGAAATGAGGAATTTGAGGTACACTCTAATATTCCCCTCAGGTCAAAAGTCTAAAATTTCTTTTTTCAGAAGAGTTTGGAAATTAAATTTAGTCTTCCTATCAGAATGTGAGCTACCTAAGAGCAGAGACTGTCTTATTGTTCTATGTATATCCCCAATACTTAGCATAATGCTATGCACATAGTAAATATTTAATAAAAGTTTCATTTAATCAATAAGAATTAAATTGTTTCATTAAACACTGACAGCATCCACAGAAATGGACAGAGTATTTAGGTATTTGAAAATTTTGGAATCTATGGTATTTCTGAATTCTGTTTTTATTTTTAATTATGATTCAATCTCCAGATTGCTCTGGATAAGAAAAGTTTATTGCTACTGTCAAGTCATGCTTTAGGTAGTAAAATCAGCTCTACTCAACCAGAAGGGTCCGAAGAAACATATGTTAACAGATTTCTGAAATTAGTTACTATCATTCCAGGCTTCATTCTCACACCAAATTACTGTTTCTTTTACCCAGATACAAAATAAGTTTTTAACCACTGACATGCTCATTGTTAGCCTCCTCTTCCTTTGCTGATTCCTTCTCTTGTCTAAGGAATGAGGCTTTGGTGATTTTGTCTTTATTCAATAGCAGTCAAAACAGGCAAATAAACAAGGTGAGTAGACGTTTGTATGAATAAATCATATCTACTTCAATTCAATAAATTTTTGAATGTGTTATAGAAAAAGAAGCCACTGTAGAAGATGTTGAATATATAATGATACAAATTAACCTCTTCTAGTCTGAAGGAGCTTACAATCTACTGAAGGGCATAAGTCATGTACTGAAATAGGTAAATATGAAGTAAACTCACAGTAATACAAAGTAATTTTAGAAATTAAAGATAATTAAAAACTATGGTAAAGAAGAAAAACTTTAACTGACAGTGACTACTTGGATATAATGTTGGATCTAGAGTCAAAGGCCTGATGTGATTTGAGTTTGAATCAGGCCTCAGACACTTACTACATGTGCAACACTAGGTAACTTACTTAACCTCTCTCTTCCTATGTTTTCTCATCTGTAGTAAGAGAAAAATAATATTACCTATTTTGCAGAGTTGTTGTGAGAATAAAATGAAATATTTTACCAGCCTTAAAGTAGTATGTAAATGCTAGCTATTATAATTAAAATCATCATAACTACTAGCATATATATATAATGCTTAGATTAGTGTTTTAAGCACAATATACATCCTTGATGTTTTTAAAATTATAAAACTAAAGATAATAGTTAGAATATAAAAAGCTTTAACGAATAGGAAGAACTGCCTGTAGTTCATAACCATGTTGCATTTTAAAGAAATAAATATATATATAAGGCAGAGATGAGATGACATACTATAATTCAAATAATTTTCAAGAGTGATTTGCAATGTCATTAATTTGGGTGTGCTAGCAAATGATCCAGATTATAATTATTCCATTCCTGCCAATTCATTTAAACATTTCTCTGTATTTTTCTATACATTGACAACTTTAATTCTAGCCAATGTACTGGAGCCTTTTTGACTTTCTTATAAAATTCTGAGGATATCAAAATATCTCTTAGGCATTCCTATCTTTATAGCTGTTTGCGTACAAATTTTATTCCATAAATTCCTAAGTACTGCACCTGGCACGAAGAATGTGCCTAATCTATGCTTGGTAAAACTATGAAATGTAATATATAGGCAATTATAATGTAGTAAATATAGATCAAAACTAAACAAATGGCTGATAGTGCCTTTTAAAAAATGTTCACTGATTTTACTTAAAAGTTTCTTGAAAACACTGAGTCTTATTCAGTTTGGGTTTTCATTGTTTAGTGTCTTTAATATGGCAGATATTTAATCACTATTTCTTATTTCAACCCACATGTTGGGAATAAATGTATGTTATTTTCAAATGAAAACACCAGATACTAAACTAGAAAGAGCACAAGTCTTACAACTGGGTCTGGGTTTACTTCTGAGCCCTGCCACAAACTAAATATGTGGCCACCTCTCTGGACTCTAATTCCAACATCTATAAAAGGCAGAATGGTACTCTAAGGTTCCTTCTAGCTCCTATCTATTTTTCTGTAGTTAACCCTTCTCTCAGCCTAGGGATCAAAAGCTGTGATATCACACTATAACCACATAGAAGGCAGCTGCTTTCTCTTAAAGTTCTCTTGTTTGATAAAGCTGGTCTTAATCTGTGGCTTATAAAAGTTTATCAAAGGTCACCTTCCATATTTTTCAGTTTTAGGAAAAGAAACAGCAAAAGTAAGATTCATCCCATAAGACATAGACAAGCCAACCCTGATTGAGTGCTTACAAAATGCCCTTTACTTTGAAATCTGTATTTGCATGCTCAGTGATATATATATATATATAATATATATGCCTTGAAGTAGACAGATCAGAAGGATAGGATAGTTTTCCTTCCACACTAATGTTGTTGCCATAAGACCAAATTTCTTGGTTATATTATATACTATCTGTGTTTTATTTCCTGTCCTCAAGTCATGTACAGTCTGCCTAAGGATACTCATGCCCAGCAAAACAAATATCTAAAACCAAGTCAGGGAGAGGAGATTTGTTTTATAGGTTCAAATTAGTGTTCCTGCCTCTCTGCTTATATGAAGTAAGCCCAGCAATGAACCATATGGAATCACTAATCTAATCAATCACCTTAAAAGTTTCACCCTCATGACATTGTACCTTCATTAGAACAACAGGAGCTATAATAGTGGTATGCCACCATGTCCCTCCCCTTTCCAATTACTGGGAGGTCTAGAATATTTTCTTCTATTTATCACCTCTTTTTGCCACAAGAGGTCAGTCAGCATAAGAGAATGATAATGGGAAGATAATGTTCTAGCCAGACCCAGAGTCTTGCTTGGGAGGAAGACTTGCACACAAAATGTATGCTAGCTGTGACCTTGATACTTCTCAGAATAAAAAAAATTAGCAGCAACAGCAGACTAGGAAGAAGCAACACTAGGCATTACACTGAAGGCAGCATCATTTGGAGGAAATATGTTTGGGGTCCAAAGACTTGAGTTCTAATCCTCACCCTGACACCTCCTTTCAAGGTGACCTTCAAATTGAGGTTGTGACTATATCCTTTTTCTGCCACAATTCAACCATAGGGTTAGAAGGTGTGAAGTTCAAAGGAAAACACATCTTTAAAAGGCAATAAAATAAGTTTGATGCATAAACACTAATATATGTGAGTGAGCAAAATGAAAAGGGCATTGCTCTTGACTTTTACATAGTGCAGTGAAAGGATCAATGGGCATGGTAGTCAGAACAGCTGAATTTTAATGTGAACTCTGCCACTTACTATAGTTCTTAGGAACCTGAGTGTTCACAGTTATAAAATGAGAGGCTCGGATTAAAAGATATCTGAGGTTCCATTCAACTATTAACCTATGAAAATCTGGGTCTGAATTATGACTAAACAATGTACTAGCTATGTGATCTGACATAAAACTTTTGATCTCTCTTCAATCTAAAAATGACAGAATGATATTTGTCCTACCTACCTTACAAATGGTTGTAAGGACTGAATGAGGGGAGTATGAATTTTATAAGATAAACCAATAAAATCCAGCTTACAAACATGATTACTGATAGAGAACATTGTTATCAACAAGACCTTTGTTTGAGTCCATCCTCAAAAGCACACTGACTGTGTGACCTTAGGTAAATCATTTAATCTTAAAGTTTATTGGACAATTTTCTAACACTTTGAAGTTGTAATAAAAGTGCCCTTTTCATTTGTAAAAAATAATTCCTCATTGAAGCTTCTCACACTGATAAAAATCTCAGATTAAATGAAAAAACTAAAATTCAACCAATAAACAGTCATTATTAAGTGATTGCTATGTGTAAGCCACTATGTTTAGGTATTGGAATTATAACAATAATGTACAATCTAAATGAGATGATTTTTAGCAGAGAATATTCAGCATCATTTGGACTGAATATATTGGCAGATCATTACTAAAACAGTAAAATAGGGGACAACATTGAGGAAAAAATTCAAAATATTTTGCTGGTTAGTTATAAAGACTATTTCAGAGGGAAAAGAGGAAAAGAAGTAAAATGAGGTGAAAGGGGTATAAAAAGAGGGAAAAGGAAGAGGAATTAGAAGAGGTGGAGAGAGGATAAGCAGGAAGAAGAAGAGGTTGGGGAAGAGAAAGAGGAAATTAAGTGAATTGCTTTATGATATCAAAGAAACCCAGCAGAGGTTTGATACAATCATAGTCATATACATAAAAGCTTTGGAGTCTTATAAAAAGAGAAGATGATGATAATTATGGTGCAGTTTGGAACATCAGAACTGAATACTTATTGACCTTTTAGTCATTGCATAGAGAGCTAAATGTGACCTTAAACAACAACCTATCAAATTCCTATTTATGTTTATTGCAACAAAGAGGTTTAGCTATTGGTCAACTAGTAAGAAGGAGCAGGAACAAAATATCACAGAATCATTGTTAGAAATGCTTGAAGTGTCAATTTTTAAATGATAACTTAAATAAAAATTTCAAGGTTCATCCAACTTCTTGTCTGCAAATTTTGTGTGGGTTACCCAATGGTTTATCGAGTAGCCCATCCTGTTTTTCAAAAACTCTAATTATTATTTAAAAAAAGCAAGGCCATTTTTAAAAGAAAAATCAACTCTTTTTCTGCAAGGCCCGTAATAGCGACTATTTTAGAGGGTTGGGTGATATGAGAAATGTCCTCAGGTGCATGTGGAGAGGAGGCAGGGAAGTACCTGGTCTTGTGGCTTTCTAATAACAACCTCTGTCAAACTCTGTGTTAGGGTGATGGTGTGTGATCCCACAGAGAGGATTCTGAGTGCCCCCTATTGCATGTATGCCATAGGTTTACCACCATGGTCCAAGGCTCTCTGAGACCAATAACTCATTTAATTCATTTTCCACATGATAATTCTAAAAATAATTGAAAGTATCTATCCTGTTCCCCTACCCAAAGAATGATCTTTAGTTCCCATCCCATCCTAGACATGATATTTTGTATGCTCTCCAGCATGTCATCGTTCTTCCTAAAATGGAGCATCAAGAACTAGACACAGTACTTCAGCTGTGTTCTAATAAAGTGAAATTGATTTAAGATGCTTTTCTTCCTTGCACTGTGCCACTGATCACTCCTTTCAGTGTAGGATGAGTTCATTAGATGTTTTGACTATTCTATCATGAACTCACCTCATTTGGGGCTTACAGTCCACTAAAATTCCAAGTAATTTTTTCCCTCTACATCCATGGTATTCTGTCTTATTGACACATATACAAGCTATATTCTATTGTCTGCCATAGCAGGGGGATGTGGGGGAGAAATGGTGGGGAGGAAGAGAACATGGATTGCAAAATGTCAAAAAATAATTATTGAAAATTATATTAACATAAAATCTAGAATAATTTTTTTAAAAATAATAAAATTATCAGTCATTGGTTAAGTACCAATGATCTAGCTTACTAAAATATGATTTAGCGAGAATAACATATTTGCCATTTCTAGCTAGATACTCAGAAATGTGAAGATAGCACTATCTCTTATATTAAAATGTAAACTTCTTAATGTTAGGGAGTATTTGAATTTCATTTTTATATTCCCAGCAGTTAGCACAGAGCTTGGCATTTTATGGTGCTTTAAAATGCTTATTACTTGCTTACTTGATCTAAGACTTTGATAAAAATTGTATAAGGCTGGATGGATCCCTGGAATATTTCAATAAAAACTCCCACCAATATTAACTTTCCAGTAATACATAATAGTCAATTGCATTTTCCTGAACTACCTGTCTGGCTACCCCTGTTTAAAAAAAAAAGAAAATTATGTTATACTGACTGACATAGTCAATGATTGATATAGCCATGTTGGCTTTTAGTGGTCAGTGCTTCCCATTCTAAATGCCCACAAAGCATTCCTTTAGTGATATGTTCTAGATTTTTGCCAGGAATCAAAGTCAATTTCACAGTCTTAGAAACTTCAGGATCTCTATCTTACTCATTCTTTTAAAATTGGAATTACATTTTTGTTCCTCTGACACTTTGGTGACTCTCCTAAGCTCCACAATTTTCAAAAGATCCATTAGAACAATTCACATTTGACCCTTCAAAAGATATTAACAAGATTAGTGTTAAATTCATTGATACCCTATTGCTATCTTTTTTTTCCCTTTATCTCTCTTTTAAATGATATCATTGTTCTAATTTTCATTCTTCTTGACAGGGAAAACAGAATTATAGAATAAAATGAGTAATTCTGTTTTATAAAATCCTTAGGTAACCATATTAGTGACTATAAGTATCTCTCTCCCTTTCTTCCTTATCAGAATTATTTCTGTTTGTGTCATTAGTTCTTTTCTTAAGAGCTTTCCATCTCCCACTGGACCAAATTTCCCTGTAGGAGGTAAGATCTTTTGATCTTTTCTATTCTTTCTCTGAACCTTCAGAAGTAAAGAATCCCCAAATCAAGGGTATGCATCAAACTATTTTTGGATTTTGTCACTTTCTGTATTATAAATTTTAAGATGTTAATTCTAAGACTATCCTAAAAAGTCCCCATTGATTAGTCAATTATTTCTTTTTGTTGGGTGAGAATAAATCTCTTCATCTTTTGAAGGGTGAAATTATCATTAGGGCATATCAAGAATTCACCATCTATTTCTTTTGAACATGGGTCATATAATAATTATCCATTATTGCATTTGACATGTAGTAGGCAGTTGGGTATGCAGTTAAGTTCAACAAATATATATCAACTTATTTTTTACACTTAATATTAAAGTCCTGAGAATAAAAAAGTTGGAAAAATAATAGTAATGAGGCAATCCAACAATAAACCACCAAAAATTATTTTCTTAGAATATAATTTGAATATAGGAATAGTTCAAGATAGCTTGATGTTGAGAGTATCAGAAAACAGTTTTTGAAGGAAATACTTGATCCAGGTATTGATGATAGGGAGTGATTTTAAGAGTTTGGAGTTTGGTTTCCAAAATGTAATACAGTATATAGAAGTGCATGGAGATGAAGGAAATGGAAGACGTGACCAGAAATTATATAATTGTTTCAAATAAGATATCAAATCAGTCATATTTTCTAACTATAAGTATTATTGTTCTTATAACTACTGCTGTGATTATTTTTAAAACTAAGAAAACAGATACTTAACATGATACACAATATGGGGAAAAAATCCTAGGTTTTAAAAAATGATACTATTTAGTATGTTTATTTCACACAATTACATTGTGATTCCTGAATGTGTTAGTTAACATTTTGCTCTATACTCAAACTTTGCTCTATACTCAAACTGGCTCTGTCTAGCTTGTATCCTGTGTAGACTGAGCTTTAAGGTTTAGTCAGATCTTATGAAAATGTGCATCTAAGGAGGATGAAATGAACTTTCAAAATTTTATAATTATGTCAAGAGAAAAAACAAAACAACTAGACAACAACACCACTCTTCAAACTTTTTAGGAGTAAAATTATCACCTAGGCCCTGTCCTAAAGGCTTTACTACTTTCATCTTTGAGGCTCCACTCTCCTAATTAGTAAGCCCATTCCTCCATCATCATTACCCCAGTGTGATATCTCCAAGGGATCACCTTTATTTTGTGTTCAAATGCCAAGCACTTAAATTAGCTCTTGTAATATAGGAAATTCTTTATAAATGCTTTTTATTATTTATTTATTCTTTTTTATAATGGATCAATAGAAGTCCATGTAAAAGGGCAGTTTATTATGTTGTGTGCATTGCCCTCAGTTGTCTGCCCCCTCATCTCTGCTTCTACTTATCTCTTGCTCCATTCAAAATTTGATTCCTGGTCCATTTTTATAAAAGGCCTTTCTTGATCTTCTAGTAGACATCCTGTCTGTCAAGAAAACAGTTTTAAGCACTTATTATGAGCCAGACTCTGCTAAGAGCTTGAGATTCAAAGACTGGCAGAAGAAAGGCTGTGTTTTCAAGGACCTCATAGTCTGTTGGGGTAAAAATGAAGACTAATGTGGATAAACAAGTTATATAGTGGATAAATTAGAGATAATCAATAGAGGGAAGGCACTAGAATTAAAGGGGATCAGGAAAGACTTATTATATAGAGACAGTGGGATTTTAGTTGTGGTTTAAAGTAATTCAGGGAAGAAGATACAAATTCCATCCAGTCCTTTAAATACTATGAATTCAATGTGTTTATATTTTTATTCATCTATCTCTCTGTGTTGCTTCCCTTTAATAAAATAGATGCTTCTTGAAGGCTGGTGTGAAAAGTATCACTAACCAATACTCTTTTTATTGGTACCACAATTCCTGATTGAATTAATTTGCAACTTAGCTCACCCTCTGTTTGAATTAAGAGAAGATGAAACCTGTTCCATATCAGGAAACAAACTACTTAAGATAGTGGGATAAAAAAAAGATAATGGTAGATCTGCTCACTCTACTGCCATGATGATTCCAGGTGTCTGGAAGGCACCGCTCTTGCCAAAAGTGAGGTCTGAGTCTTCCATTTGAAAGACCTTTTGAAAAGGACATAATTAAGAGCATAAATTTAAGTCCTAAGTGAAAAAGAAAAGGATTTTTGTCTAGGAATCCATAGTGAGATGATGTTTGTAGTACCAGGTCCCAGATTCAGAAAAGCCTTGTGGGAAGTATCTGAGGAGGGGAACAAATATTTACCTGTATCCAGCTGTTCCAACATCCCTGGATTCGGTGTCAATTGTTGAAAGCTATCCAATATCTCCAGATTATCTGATAAGGATGGCTTAGGTGATAAGAAAGAAGCAGGAGACTCTGGATTTCTATCAGCTCATAGTTGCTCCAAGGTACAATGGAGTTACAAGTTTATTATATATGAAATAAAAGCTCCCTTTTACCCAAAAGCACAGGGAAAATTTTCATAGCTGCACAGGATTGCAATTTAAAAATAGACAATACAAAGAGGATTCAGAAACTTCAAAGTGTAGACAAGAATCAGGCTGGACTTTCAGCTACCTTATTATCAGTAAGCTAAGTCTGAGAATATTTTGCTAGGTTGGGAAGTCTCTGAATTTTCGGCCTTGGCTGTCTAAAACAACTTTTGAGACCCAGCAGCTGCATTTCTGGCCAACTGGGAGAATGGTAGCCTCTTGACTGTTAGTTTGCTGAGAACTTAAAGCTTTCCAGTAAGACTATATTGCTTTCTAATAAGAAAAGTGTGGATCATAAAAGGCATCAAAAGAGGAATCTCAAATTTTTATCTTAGATAGCCCAATCCAGTCTTACTCTGATTATCAGAGTAGAAGGGTTAACACACAGCTCTGCTGTGCTGCGTTCACCTTTTGATGGGGTCAAGATAAAAATATCTGTTTGAGACTCTCTTCTCTTATTGGCCTCCCACATATTCAATGTTTTTTTTTAATTGAAGTGATTTGTTACACAGAAAAACAGTTATTCATGAAAAGAACCATAGAGTAGTTATATCCATCAGCTACATCTGGATCTGATGGGATTTATAGATTATGCTGTTTCTTTATGGCTCACAACAGAGACTTGCTAAGGATATGGCCAGGCACATGTGGTTAGAGGTCTTTTCTTTCTCTGGCCTGATTTTTATTATTTAATAGATACATTTAGATTATTATACAGTCTCCAGAATATTTTCATCTTAACACTGGGAAAGTTCAAATTCTTTTCTTTGTATGCCCAGCCAGCATGACAAAGAACTGACAAGCTAAAGGGTAAAACACATTGAAATTAGTTGAAAGTTCTCCTACAACATTTAGTTAATGGTAAGATCATGATCAGATTCCTTTAGATAAGGTTCTGAGCCATACAACCCTGAAATATGACATAATAGAAAGTTTAGTAGATCACAGATAATTTTTCATTCAACTACTAATGAGGTATGTGACCTTGGCAAATCATGTTTTCTCTGGATCTTAGTTTCTTCATCAGTAGAAAAAAGGCATTAAATTGAGAGAGACCTTTTAGAACAATTATTCAAAGTTGACAATTGATCATTTCAGTAATATTAACGCCTCAAAGTAAGAAGAAAATGCCAAAGTTCTAAGATTATGTTTCTAAGTTGCTTTTGAAAATAATATATGGACAAATATATTCATATTTAAGGGAGAGGAGCAACATACTATAAATATGTAACTTCTCACAGAAGACTTGGAAAACTCTCTTGCTGTTTTAAAACAATTGGCCTGCCTCATATAAGGATATGAAAAAGGCCCCTTTATATTCCAAATACTTGACAGCTTTGTATCTAGAAGGTTTTGGATCCAATTCCATTGGACCATTTTACTACACCTGGATAAGGTAACCTGTTGGTTTAAGAAAAAAATTTCCCTAAGCTTTCTGTGGTGAGCTTGCCATGAAATATTAGCATTTACCAATGTTAAGCCTAACAAAGCATAGAGAGACTAGCTACTCAGTAACTAATTTTGTATCTGTGGTAATGAATAAAAAGATGTAAAATATTCTTCAGCCTTATGTGATCCCTTCAGTTTCGATGATAACTTTGATATTTGAAAAGGAGGCAGAGAATGCTAGATTCATGCAATGTTTTTCTTTGAACAGACAATAATTTAATCTGCCCATTGACTAGTGAACTGATACATTGCTAGAAGGAAGTGAGCCATGGCTATCTTATGATTTTCTTCCTGAATGGAAACAGAAGACCCAAAGTAGTTCCAACTAAATGGAAGGATGGTGTATAGTATTTTCATTAGTAAATAAAAAAACAGTGTTGCTATAGTGGGTTTCAACATTCATGGGAAGAAAAGAAGAAATATTTCATTCATTGTCATCTTTTTCACATCACCTTGTAGAACTAGCAGGGAGCAGTGAAAAAGTGACCAAAATGAAAATAGTCACAGTTTCTGGATCAACATTTATTATTAAAAAATCTTTAAGAATTTAATATTTAAATCATTCCAATCAAGTTAATTTCCCTTTATAGGAATTTTTATATGAAACTTAGATAAAAGATATCAAAACATATTTTGAAAAATGTGAATTGAATGAATAAAATGGATGATTTAGAAATAATTAAGAAATTTTTATTTTATTGATATTGTCCTAAAGAAGTAAACTAGAAGATTTTGAATGTGGTTAACACAAGCAACATAGAAAAGAAACAAGTAAACAAAAAACATTGACTACATCTTAAATATAACAAAATAATTTTTAAATATATATCTAATCAAATAATTGCTTGGAAAAGAAAAAAAATTCTAACACTAAGTTATAACAAAATATAAACCTGAAAACTTAAGTAAGCATTTTAATTGTTCCCACCCAAATAATTTAATGAAGCTGCTTTCTCAGGAAAAAATGAAATGGATGAAAATAAGGATATTATTCATTATGATTATATATAAAATAATTGCCAGAAAAGTAGGAAAAAATAACTCAGAAATTGCCTATACTAGCAAAGATTTGATCTATTTACCATAGGAAGATATGTGACATGCTATGACAGAATTATTTAAAATAACTATTCATTTGTAAAATATTATAAAAATAATAATGTGAAACTGACATATCACACAATAGGAAATAAAGAAAGAAATCAATTGGCAATCAGCTTACAATGAAATCCAATTAATTCAGAATATCTTGAGAGCAAATAGATATTATAGTTGATATAAATACGAAGAAATAGACTAGACACTTGTAGATCTTTTGTCGTCCTTGTCATCTATCCTTTAAGCAACAGCAATTGAACAAATATATTTGGACTTGTCAACTATCATACTTGAAGCTGAAAATAGCAATAAAAATTGAAGATGCAAGAGAGAAGCTTGAGAAGTGATAGAAGTCCAGTAATCATTAGGTAGGATGTGTTTGGCAAAGCCTCCTCCTTTTCCATGGTACAAAAACGAAGAACTTATACATAAGCAAAGTCTATTAAGTGAAGGATTTCAGAACTTGCACTTATACTGCAAGATATTTCCCAGTGCAGCTTCAGGGTGGAAATAACTCTAAATTTCAGACTTTATTTTTGTAAAACTAAAAAGATAATAGCTGGGGACAGCTGGGTAGCTCAGTGGAGTGAGAGTCAGGCCTAGAGACAGGAGGTCCTAGGTTCAAACCCGGCCTCAGCCACTTCCCAGCTGTGTGACCCTGCGCAAGTCACTTGACCCCCATTTCCCACCCTTACTACTCTTCCACCTATAAGACAATACACCAAAAATTAAGGGTTAAAAAAAAGATAATAGCTATGCTTGCTACTTTTTCTGTGAGGAGAAATTTGATTAAGGGTTTACCATATTTTAAAAGAAAAGTTTGCTGTGCTAAAATACTGTTTCATGGAATATGCAGGTTGTTAAATGAATTTATTTGATTATATATGAATTTTCTAATTAACTAATACTAATAGTTTAAGCATTACCTAGTAGCTTATTGCTGCAGGTCAAATTGTCTCAGAGGATATGTGGTTCTAAAATTGGCTTAGCAATTATGGGTGATGTCTTTAACCACAGGCTCTTAGGACATTAAAAACAGTTTTTAATTTTTCATAGCAAAGGAGTGGCATTTCACTCCATGTACACTCTCCTCATTGACCAATAGGTAGCACAGACACTATCAACCCTGACAAGATAAATGATACTCATGACAAATAGCCTAAGAGCAAAAGTAATTATCGTGACTCCACTAGAACCCATTAGTCTATCATAAAGGAAGAGTTCTCTCAAGTAGTTTTACAATACATCTCCTCCCCACCACAATTCATCTGATAATCAAGAATAATTTCCCATTTTATACACTATGATACTTATGATCAAAATGTATGATACATGACAGAAGAAACCGATAGAAAGTAACCCCCTTTTACTAACAAATTATTGTTAAAAAGACATAACCTTTAAGAACAAGATGATTGCATGTAACACAAGGTAAAAGGGGCATAAATTGTGTGTAGCCTTTAAAAACTGGAATGCAAATAGGTAATTAGCAGGTGGAAATACCAATTATGTTTGCTTGAACTGTTTTAATTCAGAGTTCAGGTTATTATTGGAATACAGATGGTATAGATATTTTACTAAGTAACTCTTGTGCTCACAGCAGGCAAAGTGAAGGGGGAATGGTGGGGCTCACATAGTTGCCTGTTTAAAACAAGTAAACAGTGGGTTTTCAGTTTGATTATATAAAATCAGCCAATGCCATTTTACCTCTCTACTTTCCAACCAAAAGTTCTGTCTATCATATCAGTTTCTATACATCAGTAGTTGAATCACATGACAAGGCCATGATCAATTCCTATATTCAAGCAATGTTAAGCACTTTCTACAAAGGCAAAGCTAGTCTTTGATAGAAATGCAAAGATAAAGACATTGGGCTCATTCTTAGGAAGAGTTTCCCCCACCATCCTCTTAGAAGTTGATATAGTGGGTAACAGTGAGTACAGAGCAAAGAAAGTTATACTTGGGGTCAATGCATTTGAGATTGGATGCTGAATCTGTAATGTTATACCTTCGTGGTCTTTCAAAAATCATTTCTGCTGGTTTCTGGGTTAAGATGGCGGCAGAGTAAAAAGCAGCTCTTAACCTTTCCTGACTGAAACACACAAGACTTCCCAAGGGGACATAAAAACAAGTCCAGACGAACGGAGGAACCTCACAACAGGGTGCAGAGTGGAAGGTACTTGGAATCGGACATTTCCATGCTATGAAGGGGTGAAACAGCTCTCACTAAATCGCGGATTGAGCAACCACCCCACCCCTAGCCCCTCCACACACACCACCTATAACGTCAAAGCCAGCTAAAAAGAAATAGAGCAAGTTTGGGACAACCATCCAGTCATTGGCAGCCTCAGGGCTTGTTCCTGAGAGCAGCAAGATCTGAGACCCCCAAAAAGCTAAAGAACGCACACAAACTCTGAGCGCAGGCTCAGAGTACGGACGCAGGGTGCAGAACGCAGGCTCAGAGCACAGGCGCGGGCAGAGGTGTGGGTGGAGGCAGACACAACCAGGAGCTAAAGCTCTGAAACCCTGAGTGGGGAACCAGTGCAGATGGGTATATAACTGTGGAAGCAGTGCCCTGAGACTTGTAAAGGAACCTCAGGCAGAGGATCAAGCAAGGGGGTCCACCAGGGGGCTTGACCTTGGAAAAAACCAGGACTCAGACCTCAGGAGCCAAAAGACCACGGACAGACCCTGAGCGCGAGGATAAAGCTGAGAAGCTGCTGGGCTAATGATGACTACCCAGACTCAGGAAGTTCAGAAGAGAAAGATTAACAAGAAAAAAAGTCTTTAACACTCGACAACTTTTACACAGAGAAAATCCAGACAACTGAGGAAACAGAGGAGAACAAACAAGCATCCGGACCCACCTTAAATAAGGAAAAAGGGTCACAAGCTATTGAAGAGTTCAAAACTGAGATTTTGAGAAAAATGGAAGAGACCTGGCAAAAAAATAACAGTTTAAAAGGTAGAATCTTGTGATTGGAAAGTGAGGCTCAGAAATCAAATGAACTGATAAGCAAATTGAATACCAGAAATGACCATAGCGAAAAGGAAAACCAGAAGATTATAGCCGAAAACCAAAAGATCATAGCCAAAAACTGAAAGATTATAGCTGAAAACCAATCTCTAAAGGCTAGAATTGAGCCATTAGAAGCTAATGCTCTCTTGAGACAACAAGAGCAAATAAAAAAAGTCAAAAGACTGAAAAAATAGAAGGAAACATGAAATATCTCAATGAGAGAGTGACAGACCAAGAAAACCGGTCTAGAAGAGACAATTTGAGAATAATTGGTCTTCCAGAAAATCCAGAAATTAATAGAAACCTGGACTCCATACTAACAGAAATTATTCAGCAAAATTGCCCTGAAGTCCTACAACAAGAGGGCAATATAGACATTGAAAGGATCCATAGAACACCCTCAACATTTGATCCAGATAAGAAAAAGACCAGGAATATAATTGCCAAATTCAAGAGCTTTCAAGCAAAAGAAAAAATCTTACAAGAAGCCAGAAAGAGACAATTCAAATATCAAAGAGCACCAATCAGGATCACACAGGATCTGGCAGCCTCCACAGTAAAAGACCGTAAGGCTTGGAAATGATATTCAGAAAGGCAAGAGAGTTGGGACTGCAACCACGGATCAACTACCCATCAAAATTGACTATATATTTCCAGGGGAAAGTATGGGCATTCAACAAAATTGAAGAATTCCAAGTATTTGCACAGAAAAGACCAGGGCTAAATGGGAAGTTTGATATCCAACCACAAAAATCGAGAGAAACATGAAAAGGTAAATAAGAAACAGAGGGGAAAGAAAGAAAACTTATAATTTTTAAATTTGCCTTTGTAAGGGCCTCAGTAAGATCTAATTATCTGTATTCCTAAGTAGAAAAATGTTATGTATAATTCTCTGTAGTGAACTCTATTCACTATTATAGTATTCACTATTATAGTAATCAGAAGAATAATTCACAGGGTGAGGGTAGAACACTAAATAATCTAAGATGACATGGGGGATGGGAAAGAGGGGGCAAATAGTAGGGGACACCAAGAGAAACTTGAGTGAATAAGAAAAATAGGATATTTTATTACACATAAAGAGGGCATGGGAAGGAGAGGGGACAAATACTATTATAAGAAGGAGAGGAAGA